>NW_027670319.1:0-280309 GCF_964188305.1 Podarcis bocagei
TGTATTTCAAGGGCTATTTACTAAACTATTCACTCTGCAGCTGAAACAAATAGTGAAAACAGTTTGTCTTCACTTGCAAAGCTGGCAACACACTGACCTGCAATGATTTGTGCAGAAATTTACAACACTGGTAGTGCCCATTCAACAAACAATATGTGAGTGACCTTGAGAGATTGTAATCAGATGCATGCATGCAAAAATATGATAATAAATGAAACGTATTTGCATCATCCATGCAAATCTGGCAACAAAAATTATGAAATAGGTTAGGCTTCCTCAATCTCGGCCCTCCAGATGTTTTTGCCTACAATTCCCATGGTCCCTAGCTAGCAGGACCAGTGGTCAGGGATGATGGGAACTGTAGTCTCAAAACATCTAGAAGGGCCGAGGTTGAGGAAGCCTGAAATAGACTAGTGATGTATGGAAGTGAGAGCTGGACCATAAAAAAGGCTGATTGCCGAAGAATTGATGCTTTTGAATTATGGTGCTGGAGGAGACTCTTGAGAGTCCCACGGACTGCAAGAAGATCAAACCTCTCCATTCTGAAGGAAATCAGCCCTGAGTGCTCACTGGAAGGACAGATCCTGAAGCTGAGGCTCCCATACTTTGGCCACCTCATGAGAAGAGAAGACTCCCTGGAAAAGACCCTGATGTTGGGAAAGATGGAGGGCACAAGGAGAAGGGGACAACAGAGGACAAGATGGTTGGACAGTGTTCTCGAAGCTACCAGCATGAGTTTGACCAAACTGTGGGAGGCAGTGGAAGACAGGAGTGCATGGCGTGCTCTGGTCCATGGGGTCACGAAGAGTTGGGCACGACTAAACGACTAAACAACAACAATTCAAAAGAAGCTGCTTCTTTTTAAAGGCTATTGCATTTGTAGAAACAGAAATATGGCATACACAGAGACAGACACACACACACTCCTCTCATTTTTTGTGAGAAGCCTCCTTCGCCCTTTGCTGGGACATTTTTATTTTTTTAAAAAAAAAGTTGGAGAGGGAAAGAAGGAAGGAAGGGATGATGGGGATATCTCTGCAGACTCGGCCTGCTGCTTTCTGCCAGTGAGGTGGACCTCATGATGGGCGCTCGCCCGCTTGCCTCGGGGTGAGTTGTTGAAGCAGGGGAGTTGATTTGTCTCCTCCCACAATGAGGGGGCCTAGTACAGAGTGCAATCTTTGCCTTGGCTCATTCCAGCCCCCAACTAGCTCCTGGACTCCCAGGCTGGCAGGCAGAGGCTGTGTGCTGGTCCTGGGGGCTGACCGGGAGGCGAGGCCAGAGTCCAGTCCGAGGTCGATGGTGTGGTATGGAGGCAGTCCATCAAAGCTACAGCTGGGTCCAAGACGGGGAGTCGGGTGGGGTCAGGAACTCTGGCAGAAGAGCAGGACAGGGTGCAGGCAGGAACAGGCTAGCAACAACGTTGCTCCCGCAACCTGGGACTGGGGCTGACTGGCTTTTATCTCCCCGAGGCATAGGGCGGCCCCGGTCCACAGGTGACTTGCCTCTCCTGGCCTGGAGGCGAGCACTCCTCCTGCAGGAACTTAGTTCCTTCCGCCTCTCTGCCCTGAGCCTCTGCAACTCAGGAGAGGCTGGAGGGTTACCAGACCCAGAGGCAACCTCCTCTTCCCCTGACGGGGCTGAGAGTGGAGCACCTGCAGGCAATGGGTCCTCCACCCCCTCAGGAGCCAGAGCAGACTCAGCTGGTGCCTGCACCTGAGGATCCAGCACAGGTGAGGACCCTTCAGGCTCAAGCCCAAGCCCCGGCTCAGCTGGTTCTAGAGGTGGGGAATCCTGTGCAGGCTGGGATTCCTCAGGTTCAGCATCTGAGTCCGAATCCCAGGCCATCACAGTCTGATATTCTGCCAAGGGCAGGGTTCTTTCCAGATCTGAAGTCAATAAGCACACTAGTGGATGAAGAACAAGCAATGCTTTATTTGCATAAGGTTAACAGATAGCAGCAGGCATACAAAACACAAATTATAGCCTACCAGACAGAATTCACACACAATCTCCCCTTCAGCTGCCCGGAGCTCCAGATAGAGCAGCAAGAGAGACCCCGGCTGACAGTCTCACAGCATCTGGTAGCTCAACCTGTGAAGAAGTTCTCTGAGGCCCTTCAACCTACAGCTTTTATAGCCAACTTTGATTGACTTGATTGACTGCATCTGGTTAGCAAGCATCACTCATGATCAGCCCAGGACAAGGGGTGTGACTCAACAGGAATGCGGAGCAGCTGAGAGTCTCCAACCCAATTCACTACACCTAGGTATCCTCCTCACTAGGCAATCATCACTTAGAACACAGGAGACCCAGGAAACTCCTGACACAGATGTGTGGAAAACAAGTTATACCATCATTAATCGACAAACCTTAAAATGGGGATGTAAAGGGAAAGAGACATGTCATCTAACTCCTCAAAATTACCATCTTCCACGTTTCTCCTACAGCTGGGGTGCCCGGACTGGTGGGTGGAGATGCAATCTTCACCCTTGCTCATCCCAGCCCCTCCTGGGCTCCCAGGCGGGGGCACACAGAGGGCGCCCAGCAGTGGCAGGGGATGTCGGCCCCTTCAATATTGGGGGGCTCAGCCCCCTGCCCATATTAAGCATTGTGAGTGGGGATAAAGCAGCATAAACACTATTCTTTTCAATTTTATGTTGTGACTTGGTGCCCTTGGCATTATAGCTTGGAAGTAATAAGCATAGTCTAAAGAAGAATCGCCGAAGAATTGATGCTTTTGAATTATGGTGCTGGAGGAGACTCTTGAAAGTCCCATGGACTGCATATCAAACATATCCATTCTGAAGGAAATCAGCCCTGAGTGCTCACTGGAAGGACAGATCCTGAAGCTGAGGCTCCAATACTTTGGCCACCTCATGAGAAGAGAAGACTCCCTGGAAAAGACCCTGATGTTGGGAAAGATGGAGGGCACAAAGAGAAGGGGACGACAGAGGACAAGATGGTTGGACAGTGTTCTCAAAGCTACCAGCATAAGTTTGACCAAACTGCGGGAGGCAGTGGAAGACAGAAGTGCATGTCATGCTCTGGTCCAGTAGGACACGACTAAACAACTAAACAACAGCAATAAAAAACCATAGATTTAGACTATTTGTTCTCTCGGACAAGAGGGCCTAAAATTACAATAATTATCATGGGGTGTGTGTCCTGCAATAAATGAATGAATGAATGAATGAATGAATGAATGAATGAGGGGTCCCTGTACTCAGAAATGTTGGGACAAACCACCCTAGCATCAAGAACTGAGGCATTGTAGTTGTATCTGCATACAAGCAAAACCAACAATGTACCCTCCAGATGTTGCTGATGGATGGCTGCCATCATCCCTGACCATTGGCCTTGCCAGCTAGAGCTGATGGAAATGGGAGTTCAACAACATCTGGAGGATGCCAGGTTAACCATCCCTGCTTTAGATGAACTTCCATTGCTTTTCCAGGCTGCATCCCCATTCCTGCCCCTCTTATTACTTTATTCCTCTAGCATCCTCTTCCTGATGTTATCCATTTCACAACCTTTTTCAATGCAATGAACTACTTGAGATTAATAGAGGTCCAATGATTCTGTTTAATTTATTTCAGAGAAGTGGGGTTTTTTTGTTTTTCGTTTAACCATGCTGGTTCTCTAATTAATATATATTTCTGTGTGGAGTTAATTCCTCAGTTCACAAAGGAAAAGCTGGCTCATTCCCCTTCTTGGATGCTTTTCTCAGGGAAAAAAATAATAATGGATCTCTCACAGAGATGACTGAAGAACAGGAGCACAGGGACAGGTTTTTAAATCCTACCTCCTCCTGGCCTCGTACTGCTCTCAAATGAAATGTTCACTCTTTCAGCAAGGGCTAATTATTGAATCTGATTAAATGGATTAACAAAGTAATGTCACAGGAAAGAATAGATTAGCTATTAACTTTTTTTGTTATTTTAATCAGCCCGTTCAGATTCCTTCTCCTGCAGCTTTTAACCAGATATTCACTACCAATTAGAGATCCACGAAGCCTGAAAAGTGGTCAGGTTCTGGACTTCCGGGTTGGTGCCTCCGGCAATGGCGGAATTCCTCTGATCGGGAGGAATTTGCCCCGTGGGAATTTGGGTCTGTACCACCACGGCGAAGGCGGAGACCCGTAAAAATCACAGGTGGGAGAAGCCTGTGAACTTGGGATTCGGCGGGCACCTTTTGCGCCTCCCCTACTCGCGGGGAAACCCGGTTTTGGGGATCCGGAGCAACGTGGGGTGAGCGGCGCGGTGCTTCGAATCATCTGCTTCTTCCATGGAGCGAAGCCACATAGCTGTTGCCGGAGAGCACTGACTTTTCCCTGTGGACAATTTGACTCTAAAGTAATTACCCGTGAGTAGAGCTGAAGTGGGAGAATTGGATTTTTAAACGTTTAATTTGGCATCGAAATGGGGAGCTTCAATACAGGAAGTCCGCCTCCCCTTTTGTAAATAAACTAAAGCAATGAGCCTGCAAGCTGAAGTCTTGGAAAGCCTTTTGTAAAAGACTAAATCTCCATCGGCAAAGAACTAACCCCCCCCCTTTGGAGACAGGAGAAGAGGGGGGGGAGTGGTGGACTGAATATGCCTGTAGGAGAGAGTCAAGAGAGTTAAAATACCGCCGCTCTGACCCTGGAAACGGGCTGCTAGCAGGATTGATGTCTTTTGGAATGTTCATTGACAGCGATTAGAACGTTCATTGACAGGTAGCTAAACAAGAGAAGACATTGTTTCTACTGTCTCTGGCTGTTCTTAAAAAAAAAGGAGTAAAAGTAACTGAAAACTGAAAATAACTTTGGATTATTGGAACTGTGTTTAAAAGAGGATTTTACTGACTAATACAAATAGAAACTGTTTTCCCCTAGTGGAAGCTTTTGAAATTGGTTGCTTTACAGGAGCTGGGCTAGGGGAATTTCCAGCTGCAAGATAAAAGATTGTGAGACTCTGGGATTGACCTTGAATCTCTTAAGTGTTATGGCAAATGGAAAGGAAAAAACAAACGGAATGTCGACAGAAGAGGCCTTAGCAGTCGTATTAGGGAAAATAAATGATTCGCTGGAACAGCTTCACAAGAAAACAGACGTGATAAATGTGAAAGTGGATGCTGCAAATATTAAAACAGACTTAATTGTAGAAAGTTTAAATAATCTGGGACAAAAGGTGAATACCAATACAGCAAACATCCAGAAATTGATACAGGAATCTACTCTGATACGGCAAACTGCAGATGAAGTCAAGGAGAAAACCCTTGCTGCTGAATGTAAAGCAATACAACTGGAGAGAGAGAGAGTCCCATCCATACAAGGACAACTTGATGAACATAAGCTGACATTTGTTATGATTGAACTTAAAGAGAAACAGATGAATTTGAGGATCAGAGCCCTACCTGAGGAAAAGGAAAGCTTGACAGAGTTTCAGGAGGAGACAGGACTAACATCGGTTGAGAAAGAGAGGTATTTGGGGGTTAGTATGACCGCCAGAAATGTGAATTTATTCAAGGATAACTGTGAAGGACGTTGGATTGAAGAGAAGGGGGATTTGGAAATATGGACAAATCTGAAGTTGTTATTGCTAGGCCGAGTTGCTGTGGTGGGGATGAGGGTTGCTGTGTTGTCGGGGATTTTGCTTTTGTTTCAAACATTGCAAGCTTTGGATGGGATGGATTGTTTCAGGAGGTGGCAGAGGGACGTCTCTAGATTTGTTTGGCAGGGCAGGAAGCCTCGAGTAAAATTTAAGATATTGACGGATGCCAAAGAAGGAGGTGGACTTGCCCTGCCAGACCCCTAAACTTTGTTGTGAACCATCTGCTTTTTGCTGGCTGAGAGAATGGCTGCTTCTTGAAAGCACTGAAGTGTTGGATAATGGCAGATGAAGTTTATAGACTAGATGGAATTGGCGGAAATGACTGGCAAGATCCGAGACCAGGGAGAAGAGTTGGGGGAAGAAGACTGGAAAAAGTTTAAAGACTATTTATAGAAATGTTGTAAAATTAATGAATGTTAGAAGAATGTTGGAATGAAGTTATATGACTTTAGTAGAAATGCTATAAGGAATTAAGTATAAATAGATTAATAGAAAATTAAAGGAAAAAATAAGGCAAGAATGTGTTAAGATAATTATAGGATAGACAACAGAGGAAGATGGAAAGGAATTGCTGAAACAATTAATAAACCATCTTTAGATGCGACCACGATAGCCAACTATCGCCCAGTCTCAAATCTTCCATTCTTGGGCAAGGTGATTGAGCGAGTGGTTGCTGAACAACTCCAGGCACGCCTGGAAGAAGCGGACCATTTGGATCCCTTCCAGTCGGGATTCAGGCCTCATCATGGGACTGAAACTGCCTTGGTCGCACTGGTTGATGATCTCCGGCGGGCTAGGGACAAAGGTGAGAGCTGTTTCCTAGTTCTGCTGGATCTCTCAGCGGCGTTTGATACCATCGACCATAGCATCCTTCTGGACCGTCTTGAGGGGCTGGGAGCTGGGGGCACTGTTATACAGTGGTTCCGCTCCTTCCTCCTGGGCCGTGTTCAGAAAGTGGTGGTGGGGGATGAGTGTTCAGACCCCTGGGCCCTCACTTGTGGGGTGCCTCAGGGTTCTGTCCTCTCCCCCATGCTTTTCAACATCTATATGAAGCCGCTGGGAGAGATCATCAGGGGATTTGGGCTGGGTGTTCATCAGTATGTGGATGATACCCAGCTCTACCTCTCTTTCAAATCAGAACCAGTGAAGGCAGTGAAGGTCCTGTGTGAGTGCATGGAGGCAGTTGGAGGTTGGATGGCGGCTAACAGATTGAGGTTGAATCCTGACAAGACAGAAGTGCTGTTTTTGGGGGACAGGAGGCGGGCAGGTGTGGAGGATTCCCTGGTCCTGAATGGGGTAACTGTGCCCCTGAAGGACCAGGTGTGCAGCCTAGGAGTCATTTTGGACTCACAGCTGTCCATGGAGGGACAGGTCAAATCTGTGTCCAGGGCAGCTGTTTACCAGCTCCATCTGGTACGCAGGCTGAGACCCTATCTGCCTGCGGACTGCCTCGCCAGAGTGGTGCATGCTCTGGTTATCTCCCGCTTGGACTACTGCAATGCGCTCTACGTGGGGCTACCTTTGAAGGTGACCTGGAAACTACAACTAATCCAGAACGCGGCAGCTAGACTGGTGACTGGGAGCGGCTGCAGAGACCACATAACACCGGTCTTGAAAGACCTACATTGGCCTTGGTCCAGTATATCTGAAGAAGCGCCTCCACCCCCATCGTTCTACCCAGACACTGAGGTCCAGCACCGAGGGCCTTCTGGCGGTTCCCTCACTGTGAGAAGCCAAGTTACAGGGAACCAGGCAGAGGGCCTTCTCGGTAGTGGTGCCTTCCCTGTGGAACACCCTCCCACCAGATGTCAAAGAGAACAACAACTACCAGGCTTTTAGAAGACATCTGAAGGCAGCCCTGTTTCGGGAAGCTTTTAATGTTTGATGTATTATAGTATTTTAATATTCTTTTGGAAGCCGCCCAGAGTGGCTGGGGAGGCCCAGCCAGATGGGCGGGGTATAAATAATAAATTATTATTATATTATTATTATTAATAGAAGTGGAATACAAAAAGGGAGGTGTGAGGAGGTCATTGGAAATAAGCGAATGAAAGATAAGATATTGAAAATGTTTGAGGTGTTTTTAAATTGATTTTGTTTGTTTTTGTTTTGTTTTGTATGTAGTGTTTTTGTATTGTATTTGTATTGTTCTTTTTTTCCTTTTTTTGTTTGTAGTGTTGTGTTGAAACTGTTCGAAAAGTAATAAATATCATTTTTTTTAAAAAAAAAAAGAAAAGTGGTCAGACTCTCAACAGCAAAAGTTGGCCTCTCTTCTAGCAAATATACTGATTGTCTTCTTGCAGTCCTCCCAGGAAATGGCAGAGGCTTAGGAAATCCATGTGTCGTTATCATTCCAAATAATGCACAAAGGTGTATAATACTTAATTTAAGAAAACTTTTTCTTCCCCTTTAGCTGGAGCTCAGTGGGTAAAGAAATTCAATTTGGCGGTTCAGCTTGCCCAAGGCAAACGTTAACACCAAAGACAAAACTTTGTGTGATGAGCATTCCCATGGTTTTTTCCTCCCGAATCCTGGCTAAAAACAGGAGTGAAGAATAACCCCCAGGGGTAAGGGGCAACATAACTGTTTCCCAGCCTGCTGTTTGACTGCTCAGCTTCACATGCACCAGAGCTGCAGTTTGCCCTGGGGGTGGGGACAGAGATACGGGTGGGAAAGCAGCTGGGACAGGAGGTGAATTGTATGAGCAGCAAGCAGATAAAACATTAAACAGGCTTTCCACCCCCTACAGATCCTCTGCTCTAGATTTCTGAGCCCCCCCCCCCGAACGTTTCATTTAAAACAAACTTGGGTAAAAGAATTATAGGCTGCATACACAAAATAAATTTAAATTGCACACACACACACAAAATATGATAATCCTGGGAACTGTAGTTTAAGGGCACTGGAAATGATAGCTCTGTGAGGGGTGAATGATAGTAACAGGGATTATTTGGGGCATGCTTTATTCAGTCATTCATTCATTCATTCATTCATTCATTCCCCGCCCATCTGGCTGGGTTTCGCCAGCCACTTTGTGTGGCTCCCAACAGAATATTAAAAACATGATAAAACATTAAAAACTTCCCTAAATGGGACTGCCTTCAGATGTCTTCCCAAAGTCAGATAGTTGTTTATTTCCTTGACATCTGATGGGAGGGCGTTCCACAGGGCGGGCACCACCACCAAGAAGGCCCTCTGCCTGGTTCCCTGTAACCTCACTTCTTGCAGTGAGGTAACCACCAGAAGGCCCTCGGCACTGGACCTCAGTGTCCGGGCTGAATGATGGGGGTGAAGACGCTCCTTCAGGTATACTGGACCGAGGCCGTTTAGGGCTTTAAAGGTCAGCACCAACACTTTGAATTGTGCTCGGAAATGTACTGGGAGCCAATGAAGATCCTTTAGGACTGGTGTTATATGGTCCTGGCAGCCACTGTCTTCATCACTGACCTCTTTCAACTCAGACATTTCTTGAAGCCCTGATTTCACCCTCCCCTGGATCATCTCCAACTCCATGATCTCTCTCTCTCCCCCCCCCTTTCTCAGGATCCATTCCCTGCCTCCATGACATCTCCACAGGGCTCACAACACACTCTGATTGGCAGGATTTCTCTAGCTGAGGTCTTTCACAACACCTGTTCCCTCAGCCTTTCAACTTGAGATCACAGAATCATAGAATCATAGAGTTGGAAGAGACCACAAGGGCCATCGAGTCCAACCCCCTGCCAAGCAGGAAACACCATCAGAGCACTCCTGACATATGGTTGTCAAGCCTCTGCTTAAAGACCTCCAAAGGAGACTCCACCACACTCCTTGGCAGCAAATTCCACTGTCAAACAGCTCTTACTGTCAGGAAGTTCTTCCTAATGTTTAGGTGGAATCTTCTTTCTTGTAGTTTGGATCCATTGCTCCGTGTCCGCTTCTCTGGAGCAGCAGAAAACAACCTTTCTCCCTCCTCTATATGACATCCTTTTATATATTTGAACATGGCTATCATATCACCCCTTAACCTCCTCTTCTCCAGGCTAAACATGCCCAGCTCCCTTAGCCGTTCCTCATAAGGCATTGTTTCCAGGCCTTTGACCATTTTGGTTGCCCTCCTCTGGACACGTTCCAGTTTGTCAGTGTCCTTCTTGAACTGTGGTGCCCAGAACTGGACACAGTACTCCAGGTGAGGTCTGAGCAGAGCAGAATACAGTGGCACTATTACTTCCCTTGATCTAGATGCTATACTCCTATTGATGCAGCCCAGAATTGCATTGGCTTTTTTAGCTGCCGCGTCACACTGTTGGCTCATGTCAAGTTTGTGGTCAACCAAGACTCCTAGATCCTTTTCACATGTACTGCTCTCAAGCCAGGTGTCACCCATCTTGTATGCTGAGATGCTGAGGATTGAATCCAGGATCTGCTTGAATAATAATAATAATAATAATAATAATAATAATAATAATAATTTTTATTTATACCCCGCCCTCCCCAGCCAAGGCCGGGCTCAGAGCGGCTTACAAGCAATAATAAAAACAAGTTGAATGATTACAACTTAAAAACAACATTAAAATATTGAAACATTAAAATATTAAAATGTAGCCTCATCGCAGGAGGAGAAGGAAAAGAAAAAAGAAAGAGAGGGAGGGAGGGAATCAAATTGGCTCCAAGCCAAAGGCCAGGCGGAACAACTCTGTCTTACAGGCCCTGCGGAAAGAAATCAGATCCTGCAGGGCCCTGGTCTCATGAGGCAGAGCGTTCCACCAGACTGGGGGCAGTGTTGAAAAGGCCCTGGCTCTAGTTGAAGCCAGTCTAACTTCCTTAGGGCCCGGGACCACTAGGGTGTTGCTATTTATGGACCTTGAGGCTCTCCGTGGGGCATACCGGGAGAGGCGGTCCCGTAGGTACGAGGTTCCTAGGCCGTGAAGCGCTTTAAAGGTCAAAAGCAGCACCTTAAATCTGACCCTGTACTCCTCCGGGAGCCAGTGCAGCTTGAAAAGCACTGGGTGAATATGCTCCCATGGCAGAGACCCCGTGAGGAGCCTCGCTGCAGCATTCTGCACCCGCTGGAGTTTCTGGGACAGCTTCAAGGGCAGCCCCGCGTAGAGTGAATTACAGTAGTCAAGCCTGGAGATGACCATCGCATGGATCACTGTGGCCAAAAGCAAAGCATTTGATTCATGACTGTTACCAGAATTTGGAGAAAGGTTGGAGGGGAGGTTTGCCCCTCCAGCAGACAACTCCTGCAAGCATTCCCACAAAACACTTTATCACACAGGTTCCCCCCCCCCCATCTCTATTCAAAGGACCTCCGTTGCACATTACCAAGTGTAACAATTCACTGATAAATGTATCTACATACAGGCTCAATGGGAAAACTTTAGAAGGCATGTTCTCCTTCATGGAGAGAATGTGTTGCAGTGGAGTCTAACAAGCCATCCCTCTGTTGCTGGGCAGGTAAGTTTAGATGGCTATGAATGTGACTGGGCTCTTCTATGTTGTTGGGGAGATTTTAATGTTGCTAATTTTGACTGACAGCCTAGAAGCTTTACATTCCCTGCGCGCAGCGTTGAGCTTCCTCTTTTCGCTGCGCACATCGGATTACCCCTCCCACCCTTCCTATATTTAGGGTTGTTTGCACTGACCTTGCTATGCCTGTCATGGGGTCGTCTGCTTTTGGGGCAGGGGCCTGGTAGGAATTTTGTCCATTTGGCTGATTGGCTGCTGCCATTTGGTTTTTGCCTACTGCGTAGCAAATCGTCACAGCTTGTAAGGTTGCGGTTAGGCATTGGTTTTATGAATTGGTTGGTGGAGGGGCATGGATTGGCTGTGCCTGCCCCTCCAATGCTGCTGCTGCAAGGGTATTCCATTAAAGGAATCCAGGGGCTCGCCATGTTCTTTTCTGAACCCCTGTCAAGGGGCTAGGGCCACGCAAGAGCCCTTGGTAGCATTTGGGGAGAGGTGAGGGCCTGGCACCCAGCTCCATTCTCTCCCCAAGGTGTTTTCCCTTACTGACTTTCGCAGGCTTGCGGATGTCAGTTCTGTCCCTGGGCGGGGACAGATAGTCGCAACCAATGCCTAAGCAACCACTCACATTTTGTATTTTAATAAAGTTGTGGCCAAAAAATTATGCCAAAAACCTTAAACAAAAATTCTGTGTGAATTGTGTTTATTTAGGGGTGGCTTGGGGACCTTGACACGCAAAGTCATAGAAAGTCGCTCCCGTATCAGATTTGTGCTGTTCCAACTTTGTTCTGTTCAGGAAAGGAATGGTTACCAAGGGGGGAACCTGGGATGTGGGCAGTCATAATCCCTCAAGCCTGAGACCACGTACTCAGCAGCCTCTTGCATGGGAGATAATCTCTGATATCCTGGCCCCTGAGCGCCAGACAGGGAGAGCTATTCTAGAGACAATGGTAAACCCAACTTCAGTTGATTAGGACCTTGGTCAAGACAAAAGGGTGCAATTAACTTGACTGGGAGAACAGGAGCATGTACATACTTACCTTTTGTTTTAGTTAATGAGTGTGAGGTCAAGGGAGGGATTGGGGGAAAGCTGATGCTCAGGTTTCTGCCAGAAGACCCCTCCCAGATTATGACATAGCTGTGATGCATAAATGATGTATGTGTGATGCTTGACTAAGGGTGTTGTGGGCAAAAAGGGAAACTTATAAAAGTTGGAGCTATCCTTTGTTCTGGGCTTCTTCCTGCTTCTTCCATGTGATGGGTAGAAGTCCTGTTGCAACAGTTCCTTGAATAAAGATCAGGCCTACAGGCTGCTGTTTTGCTTCTTGGCTGATGTCTTTGTCTGGCAATCCAAGTGAGCCCAAAGAATTTCCCATAACAACGACTGAGCTCTGCAACCAGATACATAACTTTTCAGCTCAAAGTCATGATCCCCTGCCCTCTTCCCACCTGCCACCTTTTTTTCCTACCTGTTTTCCCTGTTTAAATTTACAACGCTTTTAACTGAAACGATTTTGTGATGTGTCTAGATGCAGCGTCCGTGTCACCAGTGTTTCATTCTGCAACTGGGGATATATGAGGTTCATTTTGATTTTTATTGGCTAAAGACCTAGGTCCCTTGACTGCCTCTTGCTCTCTTGGCTGGAGTCACCTGTATTGATTTGCTCTGCATATCCCTGCTCTCTGCTCGCAAACACCGCCAAGTCAGGCTGGTTTATGCTGGCTAACTTGCGAGGAGGACCCAAGCGCCAGATCCGAGGGGCAGATGTTTCTGTCTTAATGCAGGCGGGGGGGCTATGCTTTTAAAAGGACAGCTTGGCAATAAATTGGTGCAATATTACATAACCTGAAAATCATCACTTTGTTTTCCCATCTGTTGCCCTTGATCGTAATGGAGCTTTCCAAAGAGATGTCATCTTAGCACAAATAAATATTCCGAATCTGAATTTGCTTATTGACCATTAAATCTAACTAGCTCACACAACAGCTTATTTTAGAAAGATATAAGGGTCCTTTTTCATCCATTTGGCAATGCAGTGATTATAGATTATTGCTTATTGATGCCTGCCATAATAACTCTGGGCTTGTTTTGGAGGAGCTGTTTTCCGTTTCACTGAAATTCTCTCTTCTGAAAGGCTTTTAGTTCTAATAGTACTTGTCAGGAAGTTGTGGGGGAGGGAATCTGAATAGTTTGGTGCACAGCTTGGAAAGAATTAAGACAGTAATTAGAAAGAAAAATGGATCATTGCCAGATGAAAAAGGGTAGTCAATTTATATGATGAATTTTGATTTGATTATCCACAAAAAGTAATGAATTGGCGTCATGAAAATAATCAGTGTTAATAGATTCTCATTCCTCATTATCAACAGGGGAAAATAGTTTCTATCAGAATTTCAAAGGGACTTTCTTCAGCATAACTTATTGCCAAAAAAGAGATCAGCTTTGAGGGTTTCCAAAGTTCTGTATACGGCTTGCTGTAAATTCTGAGGACAATACAAGAGAAAATATTCCCTTGGTTGATAAGATGCAAGACAGCAAATTGTAAAATAAAAGTGCATCCCATGAAACTGTATAATATACCATTACAGAACAGTTTTGTAGATAATCTGCTACTTTACCATATATGACTAATTGCAGTATATAAAGTGATTTAAAACAAACAAACAAAAAGGTTGTGATGTAGGAAAATGTGCAAAGGAAAAACCAGGAGAGAGAAATCTAGGCTTTTAATCAGATTGGCTATCTGAACCATTAGGGTTTCGTGAGAGTGGACAAAGGAAGAGGAACAGAAGTAAAACACAAACATACACCAACATTCTGGGTTGGATTCAACAGGTGTTCCTCTGCTGAGAGAAGGCATCCATCTGCAGAATGGGTAGAAGGTCAATTTTCTCAAGTTCTCTCACTCCCCAGCAACCCCCTGCCATGTCCCTCCAGAGAAAATTATTTTGTAGAGGGAAAGCAACACTGCCCCATTGCACTAGCTACTATTTTTCCCGCTAGAGGACCAGACCCTGGGCTGGCAAACAGGAAGAAGAAGAAGAAGAGTTTGGATTTGATATCCCGCCTTTCACTCCCCTTCAGGAGTCTCAAAGCGGCTAACATTCTCCTTTCCCTTCCTCCCCCACAACAAACACTCTGTGAGGTGAGTGGGGCTGAGAGACTTCACAGAAGTGTGACTGGCCCAAGGTCACCCAGCAGCTGCATGTGGAGGAGCGGAGACACGAACCCGGTTTCCCAGATTACGTGACTACCGCTCTTAACCACTACACCACACTGAAGAGAGTCCTGACCATGTGGACAACAGGATTGCAGCTGGGAGCATGAGCTCAGCAACAGCCTTGTTGCTGAGCCTGTCTGGCCCTGTCTGGCCAAAGCCTATTGATCCATCTGAATCCATTCACTGCTTTCTTACCAAAACTAGTCTAACTAATCATAGAATTGGGAGGTATCCTGAGAATCATTTAATCAGTTGGCAGTGCACTCCTACAAAATCACATTTTAAACCCTCCATTTCTACTTAAGACATTGCTTGCTTTCTATCTGCCCATGGACTGTCTTCCCAGAGTGGTGCATGCTCTGGTTATCTGTCGCTTGGACTACTGCAATGCGCTCTATGTGAGGCTACTTTTGAAGGTGACCCAGAAACTACAACTAATCCAGAATGCAGCAGCTAGACTGGGGACTGGGAGCAGCCACCAAGACCACATAACACAGATCTTGAAAGAGCTACATTAGCTCCCAGTATGTTTCTGAGCACAATTCAAAGTGTTGGTGCTGACCTTTAAAGCCCTAAACAGCCTCAGCCCAGTATACCTGAAGGAGCGTCTCCACCCCCATCATTCTGCCCGGACACTGAGGTCCAGCGCCGAGGTCCTTCTGGCGGTTCCCTCCCTGCAAGAAGCCAAGTTACAGGGAAGCAGGCAGAGGGCCTTCTCGGTAGTGGCGCCCTCCCTGTGGAACGCCCTCCCATCAGATGTCAAGGACTTTTAGAAGACATCTGAAGGCAGCCCTGTTTAGGGAAGCTTTTAATGTTTGACGGACTACTGTAGTTTAATATTTTGTCAGAAGCCACCCAGAGTGGCTGGGAAACCCAGTCAGATGGGCAGGGTATAAATAAATTATTATTATTATTATTATTATTATTATTATTATTCTTCTTTGATTCTGCCTGCAGCTATTCCCCATCATTCAAGACCTATCAGGAGGGCAGCGACACAGTGCCACACATACAGTAGCTCTCATTTGGTGACGAGCAAACTCCTCTGTACAAGCTTGAAACTGGAGTTAGCAATTACAGGCAATACTGGAAAGTACAGTGGTACCTCGGGTTAAGTACTTAATTCGTTCTGGAAGTCCGTTCTTAACCTGAAACTGTTCTTAACCTGAAGCACCACTTTAGCTAATGGGGCCTCCAGCTGCCACCGCGCAGCTGGAGCACGATTTCTGTTCTCATCCTGAAGCAAAGTTCTTAACCCAAGGTACTATTTCTGGGTTAGCGGAGTCTGTAACCTGAAGCGTATGTAACCTGAAGCATAAGTAACCTGAGGTACCACTGTATTACCATAGCTTTGATCCCTCAGCTACCTGTTCAGCAGAGGGCAATTTTGCATATATGATGAACTCTAGAGTGTAAGCTCCCAAATTCAGGGCTTGACTTCACCTAGTTGATGCTGCCTAGTCACTCATTCTCTTATAAAGGTAGTTGATTTTGAAATGACAGCTGATGGTGCACCTCCTTAGGACATCTACTTTGTCAATACCAGAACAACCAAGCCTTGAGGAGTGGAAGGATTTTAGAAATTTAAATCCAAATGAAGTAGGTTCCGTTGGATCAAAGGCTACTTCTTTGCTCAGAATAGAAACAAATAGGGATGGAGCAGATTCATTTTGCTCAAGATCAGGTACAGTCACAGCTCAGGTTGTAAACACTGCGGATTGCACGTTTTCGGGTTGCGGACTGTGCCGCACCCGGAAGTACCGGAACGGGTTACTTCCGGGTTTCAGCGCTTGTGCATGCGCAGAAGCGCAAAATGACATCATGCGCATGCACAGAAGCACCAAATCGCACCACATGTGTGCGCAGACGCGGTGCTGCGGGTTGCGAACACTGAGGGTTGCGAACGTGCCTCCCTCACAGATCACGTTCGAAACCTGAGGTATGACTGTAGATTGTTGAATAGTGGGTAGACATAGCAGACAACACAACGATTTCTTCAAAGCAGCTCTTTATCTGTAAGCTGGAACAGAACTGAACAGCAAACAGCTCAGCCGGCCTGCTTTTATAGGCAGGCGGCTGTCAATATTGTAGCAACATCCCAGGGTTTCCCACCTAAAGTAACTGACGTGGGCCTGAGTGAAAACTATATACATGATACTCCTGGTGGCCAGGTTGAGAACTTCAATACATAACACTGATGACTTTCTGTTTATAGGGTTTGGAGCTAAATTGGTACAACCAAAAATCAGTTTATTGGCCCTTAAGGAAATGGTGTACCCAAAGCAGAAGTTCTGGTTTCCTTGCAAGGCACAATGGGGACCCCATTTCAAAGGAGTCTCCTTCAATGTAAATGGTTTGCGGTGAACAGTTAAGAGTACTAGAGCTACCACTGCAGTCTCACCGCTTATCCAGTCCCACCTTTGCACCATCACAGTTAGTGGTTATGATGGTGCTGCTGGAAGGCTGGCTCAACAGCAGTGTCTCATCCTGCTATCTGCTTCTGAAGCCAGGCAGTGATGAGGCAACAACGCCCTCATTGCCCCCTCAAGAAATTATCTACCCAACTGGGCATGCTGAGCATCTCTGCTTGAAAGGCGGGTGTCCTTCAAGACTGCACAATGCATTAAGGAAGACTCGAGAGGGTTGCTACATAGCCCAGTTACGCATTGGAAAACACACTTCCGAACGGTAATGAAACTGCGGCTAATGTGGCAAGAGTGGCGCGTTCGCCTTGGTCAGAGCTAATTGTGCATGTTCATGTGAATCAGGCTTCTGATAAAACTCATTACAAATGCACATTAAAGAAATTGGCAATTACATTATGTTTTAGCCAAGTGTCTCTTCTCTAACATCAGTGTTAGTATTGTTAGACTTCTGTTTAGTGAGCTCATTGCCCTGGTGGTGTATTGAATGCAATTCAGCAGAAAGGCTTGAAAATTAGCACCATGCCAAATGCTGTCCGGGTTTGATTTTTACCACAAAAGTAGTGATTTCAAGGATAACTGACACTCCCTCTCCCAATAGCCTTTTCTGTGGCTGTTTGCAGTTGCTGAACAGTCGTATTGAACTGTTTTCTGACACTGTTTTTCCTCCATGCTACTAATCAGCTGCAATATTGACTGTTGTATTCCTCCTCAGGTACTAAGGGTTTATGTACTGGATTGGACATTGTCAGAACGTCATGAGCCAATTGGATTCAGCTATATTGTGAGGATATTAAGGGCACATGCAAGCCCTCAGAGTGTGACAATGCTTCCTATACAGAATCTCATGGGCAAACAGGGATAAATTGAAAAACCAACACTTTCTCACCCCCTTCATAAGGAAAAATAATCAAACGGGAAGGATTATGATTCTAATGGAGCATTTCACAATATCGGTCCCTTTTTGGCTTCGTGTTACTGAAAATATTTGGAAAATGTCCAAATGCTTTGAATTCAGAACTATACAACACTTCATCGTTATCTTTCTCTATTCTGAAGACAGAGAATAAATCAAGGCGTTCAAGGGAGTGTGGCACTCTGGAAACAAATTGCAATGAAAGGGCGATTCAAACCACAGCTACGTGCATGGAAATGGAAACCATCACCAAAATCTGAAGTGCCTGTACAGAATATTATAGAAATAAACACCCTGCCCCAATCTAAAAAGCTACACTATGCCTTGTACCAGTCAGAACTTAAGCAGGATGGGAGGAACGTTGTCCTGTTGTGTCAGGACAAGCAAGAACTTATGGCATTGTACAGGGACAGTATTTGCATAGCCCGGTCTAGCCCTGTCCCATCGTTGTTCAGGATACAGCAGTGGACCTTTAGATATTGCTGGACAATTGCACCACATACCACAGGGACAGAGAAGCATGTGTACCAGTAGTTGCTTGTCCAACAGTGGGGGGAATGCAAGTGGCGCTGTGGTCTAAACCACTGAGCCTCTTGGGCTTGCCGATCAGAAGGTTGACGGTTCAAATCCCCATGATGGGGTGAGCTCCCGTTGCTCTGTCCCAGCTTCTGCCAACCTAGCAGTTCGAAAGCACGCCAGTGTGAGTAGATAAATAGGTACCACTGTGGTGGGAAGAGGAATGGCGTTTCCGTGTGCTATGATTTCCGTCACGGTGTCCCATTGTTCCAGAAGCAGTTTAGTCATACTGGCCACATGAACTGGAAAGTTGTATGTGGACAAATGCCAGCCCCCTCAGCGTGGAAGTGAGATGAGTGCCCCAACCCCATAGTTGCCTTTGACTAGACTTAACTGTCCAGGGGTCCTTTACCTTTTTTACCTTTTGTCCAACAGACTTCACACCTAGTCAAACACCTAAATTTAGTTCGCCACCTCCTCGTGTTCCCATTTATATATCTATATGTTCATCTGCCAATCGTGGATAACATTTGATGCAATTAACAGAACTGTAATCTATCGTCACAACAGGATAGTCTTCAAGGTGCCACAAAAATGTGATTCTTGCTTTGACACATAGAAAATGTTTCTGGAAATATGGGTGTCTGGATTTCTATTGGCGTGTTACAATTTCTTCCTCCTATTATTTATTTGTTGCTTGCTTTGTCTATTGTATGGGGAACACCTTGCTACTACACATTTTGGTTTTTAGTAATGGCCATTATATCACCAAAAAGAGAAGAAAGAAAGAAATGTGTACCAGTCAAACACATTTCAATTTAAAAACATTTCTAGTATCTAAAGTTTCTCAGCCCAAACTTTGCCTTCTTACATTAATCCTGCTTTCAATTATGTGCTGCTTGCAATCACTGACTTCCGTGGACAATTGTTTGTATTGTTTTGATTCAATTGTAAGCCAATTTGCAGTGGATTTCAGACTGTTTCTTAAAATTATACTTATAAAAGGCTGTTTTTCCAAACATATCTTTTCATTGTTATCATAGGGACCAATATCTGTTCCCATCTTAGCAAGCAAAAATGATTGTTTCTCGTATAGTGGGTTATATTTTATCTGTTTATTCTCAATGCTGTTAATACTGGCCTGTGAGTCAAGCTGCAAAGATGATTATTCCCACAGGACACTCATTGCTCTACATCGTAAATGTCACAAGCATAAATATGTCCAAAATGCTCTAATGAAGAGTGTTTTACACTAAAGTCTTTATTCTTTGGTGATCACTCATAGCCGAGTAAGATTGTCTTCCATCAACACAGTTTTAACAGTAAGTCTGTAAGTGACAGTAGAGGCCAATTCTGGATTCACATGTCCTTCCACAGTAGGGACATGTGTTTCCGAGCAGGAGTTGATCTGTGCCTTCCTCTTAGCACATTTCTCCCTTGCGTCCTGAGTTCAAGCGTCTTGAAAGCCCCTGACACCTTTGGTAAAGGCTGTTCTCCTACTGGAGCTCTCGCAGGCCAGTGTTTCCCAGTTGTCAGTGTTTAGACTACATTTTTTTTTATTTGCCTAGAGAGAGTCTTTAAACCTCTTTTGTTGACCACCAGCATTACGCTTTCCATTTTTAAGTTCGGAGTAGAGTAGTTGCTTTGGAAGACAATAATCAGGCATCTGCACAACATAACCAGTCCAACGAAGTTGATGTTGAAGAATCATTGCTTTGACACTGGTGATCTTTGCTTCTTCCAGTACACTGGCATTAGTTCGCCTGTCTTCCCAAGTGATGTGTAAAATTTTTCAGAGACACCGTTGATGGAATCTTTTGAGGAGTTGGAGATGGTGTTTATAAGTGGTCCATGTTTAAAAAGCATACAGTAAGCTTGGAATTACAATAGCTTTGGATCCAAATGGTTTCCAGAGAGTGGTAGGGGATGCTTTATCCCATGTTGATGGCCTTTCAGCTGATTCCCTGGTGGCCCGCTGGAATGCGGAGTTAACCAGGGCTATTGACTGTTTGGCTCCGAAGCGCCCTCTCCGATTGCATGGAGCCCGGACAGCCCCGTGGTTTTCCATGGATCTGAGGGCAATGAAACAATCGTTGAGACGGCTAGAGCGCCGGTGGCGCATGACCCATTCTGAAGCTGACCGGACACAGGTTAGAGCTCAGTGTCGAGCCTACCAAGTGGCGGTAGCGACGGCGAAGAAGGCTTTCTTCGCCGCCTCTATTGCATCTGCAGAAAACAGCAGCAGGAGACTTTTTCAGGTGGTCCGCAATTTAGCGGAACCACCTGCCACATCGGGGCCCAGTACGGGCCACATGATCTCCTGCAATGATTTTGCAAAATTTTTTGCAGATAAAGTCGCTCAGATTCGGGAAGAGGTAGACGCCACCGTGGGAGCAGGGCCGGGGCGGGAGAGTGCTAGAGTCCTGTCTAGTCAAATTGCGTGGGATCAATTCCAATCTGTTACCTCCGAGGATGTGGACAGGCTGCTTGGACGAGTGAAACCAACCACCTGTCTCCTTGATCCTTGCCCATCCTGGCTTATAAAAGCTAGCCGGGAAGGGCTGGGCGATGGGCTTCGTGGGGTGGTGAATGCTTCCCTCCGTGAGGGAGCCTTCCCAGACCCGCTGAAAGAGGCGGTTATTAAACCGCTTCTTAAAAAACCATCTTTAGATGCGGCCACGATGGCCAACTATCGCCCAGTCTCAAATCTTCCATTCTTGGGCAAGGTGATTGAGCGAGTGGTTGCTGAACAACTCCAGGCACGCCTGGAAGAAGCGGACCATTTGGATCCCTTCCAATCGGGATTCAGGCCTCATCGCGGGACTGAAACTGCCTTGGTTGCACTGGTTGATGATCTCCGGCGGGCTAGGGACAAAGGTGAGAGCTGTTTCCTAGTTCTGCTGGATCTCTCAGCGGCGTTTGATACCATCGACCATAACATCCTTCTGGACCGTCTTGAGGGGCTGGGAGCTGGGGGCACTGTCATACAGTGGTTCCGCTCCTTCCTCCTGGGCCGTGTTCAGAAAGTGGTGGTGGGGGATGAGTGTTCAGACCCCTGGGCTCTCACTTGTGGGGTGCCTCAGGGTTCTGTCCTCTCCCCCATGCTTTTCAACATCTACATGCAGCCGCTGGGAGAGATCATCAGGGGGTTTGGGCTGGGTGTTCATCAGTATGCGGATGATACCCAGCTCTACCTCTCTTTCAAATCAGAACCAGTGAAGGCGGTGACGGTCCTGTGTGAGTGTCTGGAGGCGGTTGGAGGATGGATGGCGGCAAACAGATTGAGATTGAATCCTGACAAGACAGAAGTACTGTTTCTGGGGGACAGGAGGCGGGCAGGTGTGGGGGATTCCCTGGTCCTGAATGGGGTAACCGTGCCCCTGAAGGACCAGGTGCGCAGCCTGGGAGTCATTTTGGACTCACAGCTGTCCATGGAGGCACAGGTTAAATCCATGTCCAGGGCAGCTGTGTACCAGCTCCATCTGGTACGTAGGCTGAGACCCTATCTGCCTGCGGACTGTTTCGCCAGAGTGGTGCATGCTCTGGTTATCTCCCGCTTGGACTACTGCAATGCGCTCTACGTGGGGCTACCTTTGAAGGTGACCCGGAAACTACAACTAATCCAGAATGCAGCAGCCAGACTGGTGACTGGGAACGGCCGCCGAGACCATATAACACCGGTCTTGAAAGACCTACATTGGCTCCCAGCACAATTCAAAGTGTTGGTGCTGACCTTTAAAGCCCTAAACGGCCTCGGTCCAGTATACCTGAAGGAGCGTCTCCACCTCCATCGTTCTACCCGGACACTGAGGTCCAGCACCGAGGGCCTTCTGGCGGTTCCCTCACTACGAGAAGCCAAGTTACAGGGAACCAGGCAGAGGGCCTTCTCAGTAGTGGCGCCCTCCCTGTGGAACGCCCTCCCACCAGATGTCAAAGAGAACAACAACTACCAGACTTTTAGAAGACATCTGAAGGCAGCCCTGTTTAGGGAAGCTTTTAATGTTTGATGTATCATTGTATTTTAATATTCTTTTGGAAGCCGCCCAGAGTGGCTGGGGAAACCCAGCCAGATGGGCGGGGTATAAATAATAAATTATTATTATTATTATTATTATTATTATTATTATTATTATTATTATTAACAATCATTTTGGTTTCCCTGCAAATGTCCCAGTCTCCAAGCTCAGGCGATGCTGGATTTCAGCATCAGTGTCAGCCCTTGTGGAAAGATAACTGCTCAGGTAGGAGAAGTGATCAACATTTTCCAGCGTGACACTAAAGTAAGGTAAAAGTTATGAGCCCCCTGGACAGTTAAGTCCAATCAAAGGTGACTATGGGGTGTGGCGCTCATCTCGCTTCAGGCTGAGGGAACCGACGTTTGTCCACAGACAGCTTTCTGGGTCATGTGGCCAGCATGACTAACTGGCACAACATGACACCGTGATGGAAGCCAGAGGGCACACAGAAATGCCATTTACCTTCCCGCCGCAGCTGGACCTATTTATCTACTTGCACTGGCATGCTTTCGACCTGCTAAGTTGGCAGGAGCTGGGACGGAGCAATGGGAACTCATGGGGATTTGAACCACTGACCTTCTGACTGGCAAGCCCAAGAGGCTCAGTGGTTTAGACCATAGTGGCATAATGGATCATGACTCATTATGCAGGAAAAGCTCCCACCATAATTGGAGCTGTAGACAGGATTTTTCTATTCTCCTCCTCTCTCCATATGAAAGGGAGCATAAACTTGGCTGAATGCCTGTGAAGAACGAAAGCATACCTGCACAGGGTTGTACATACCACATGCTGCATGAACCGAGTTCACTCATGCAATGGGACTTCTCCTTGCTTTCCTCGCCTGCAGACACCCCTGTGCCCCCAGATCTGTTCCAGACCTTCTTTCAACCTTCCACAAAATTTCTGAGGGTGCACAGGACTGCAGCGGGAGGAGGAAGAAAGAAGATGAAGTCCTATTGCATAGGTGGACCTGTTCCACTCATGCAACAACAGCGTTAGATACAACCCTTTGTCAACAAAGCATGATTTATGTTTATTGGGGAGTATGAAAGTGTCTGATCAACAATGAGCCATAATCCATTAATGGTGCTGATCAGCGGAGGAATGGCAACTCCTGTGACATTTAAATTGACGATGAAGGCTGCTTTCCATGTTGTGCTTAGCTGAAGATGTGCAAAAAACAGCTGCGGCGGGAGTTAAAATAATCTCCGGGCTAAAAATAATACAATTTCGTGGCAGGAAAAACTGAATACAACAAAATTATATACATCTGCATACACTTAACTTCCTCTTTACAATGTGTTATATTCTTGCAAGTTATTGTGAAAGAAAGAGAGACCTATGCAGGGAAACAAAGGCATTGAGATGTACACTGATAGTACAATTTACGTAAGTAAGCAAATAAATATCAATTGGTTTTTATTCATAATCCTGTGGAGAGGGAAATTCATGATAAATAAAGCAGGTAAGCTGCCTTTCTGAATCTCATGAAGTATTATGTCTTCCTGGCTTCTCCATGTTGGCATATCCACTCCACTTCCCAGTGGGGAGGAGTTGCAGTGGACTGCATGGCCATCCACTCCCCTCCGGGGGCAGGGGACTTAGTCCCCCATTGCCCAGGGGATCCCGGCCACGTCAGAGCCCGCCCAGCCAATCCGCTGGCTGGGGGGGCGTGTCCGGGACCATTTAAACAGAGGCGCGAGCCGGAGGTCTTCCTCTTTGGCTCGCTTCCTCAATCACTCGACCTCCCTCCCTATTTTGCAGGTTTTAGGCACTGGCCTTGCTATGGACCTCACTTGGTTGCCGTTCAGGGGCCTGGTAGGAATTTTTCCACTTGGCAAATTGGCACAGGCCATTTGGTTTTTGCCTACCTCATAGCAATCGCCACAACTTTGTTAGGGTTAAGGTTAGGCATTGTTTGACCTTGTGATGGGGGAGGGGAGGTGTGGCCATCACCTGCCCCTCCAAGCTTAAGGGTATTCCATTAAAGGAATCCAGGGGTGCTGATCTTGTCCAAAGCCCAGGTCGGGGGCTAGGGCCATGACATGACCCCGATGGGAACACCAGGGGGAGCTCGAGTTGGTCTGCATCGACAGGGCTCCCCCTACGGGTGGTTTACACTTACTGGACTTCCTGCGCATCGGGCAGGAGTCAGATATAGTTGGGTCCATTCAATGCCTAAGCCAATACTGCTCACATTCTGTAATCAATAAAGTTGTGGCCAAATTTGCCCAATAACATTAACCTAATATCCGTGTCCTTGTGTGTGTTATTTTTCAACGAAGGGGTGGCTTCGGTGTCTTGACACTCAACCCAATTTTGGAAGGTCCTCCTAGAGTTTGGCCTGGCTGACACTAAGCCTGCTTCTGTTTTATAGATTAGGACCTGACTCTGTCTTCATGGGCAATAGCGAGTTTTAATTGTTCAACATAGCCTGAAGTTGGCAAACCCTCTGCTGTATTTAAGGTTGCTGGTGCTATTGACGGATTCATCTGTTCCTTTATTTTATTATAAAAACATGTATAGGCTTTGGCCTATACCTGCATTGCTTCTACTACATGCATCGAAGGGAAGGGATGCGTATGAAGTGCCCTTGGCCCAGTATACCTGAAGGAGCATCTCCACCCCCATCGTTCTGCCTGGACACTGAGGTCCAGCGCCGAGGGCCTTCTAGTGGTTCCCTCACTGTGAGAAGCGAAGTTACAGGGAACCAGGCAGAGAGCCTTCTTGGTAGTGGCACCTGCCCTGTGGAACGCCCTCCCATCAGATGTCAAGGAAATAAACAACTGACTTTTAGAAGACATCTGAAGGCAGCCCTGTTTGTGAAGATTTTTAATGTTTGGTGTTTTATTGTGTTTTTAATATTCTGTTGGGAGCTGCCTAGAGTGGCTGGGGAAACCCAGCCAGATGGGTGGAGTATAAATAATAAATTTTATTATCATTATTTCATTATATTATTATTAAGTGCAGTGTTCTACCTCAGTGTTTATAAGGCCTACTGCACACTGAATCAAATTGTAATCTGGCCTCCTTTCCCCGCCGTCTGCAAACAGACTTGGATGGAAAACAGCATCCTTACTGGCATCAGGATCTATTGTGGGGGAAGGATGTGATTCAATGAGATCTCCTTTCATGGGATAGCCCTGCCAATAAGCCCCTTAAAATGTCCGATTTATTCAATCCCCTGAGATAACCATGTGGTATAAATTTTGCAACACTGCTGTGTGAAGTTGAGCCTCATCAATTTGAATAAAAGTTGTCTCCTACTAATATATCTCAGCTTTGCTGGCCATTACCAGCATTCAGAACGAGCCAATGGGATAATAACATAGATAATTGCCAAGCAATTGGATCGCTGTACAGTATATAATTGTTTTCTCCCCTTCGAGCTCTGGAAGTGAAACAAATTAAAATGACTAGAATATTCAGCTGTGCTTCCAGCATGGAAAATAGACTGCTTAATTAACTGTACTTTGTGACCTGAATGTGTTTGAGTAAGACGGAGGGTGGGCAGAAAATGGCATGCCCTCAGGATGGTTGCATCTTTCTCTCGGTGGTTATCCTCATTCTATAGACATTAAACATGTGACGAAGGCTTTTCCAAGGCATGCGGCGGTGACTGTTTGCCTCTGCTATTCTGTGAGCTCATCACGAAGTGGTCAAAAGCAACGCCACTTTCAAAACCAGATATTTATCCCCATTTTAGTGTCAAATACATTGCTAAAAAGAGCGGAGGTGGTTTTAAGTTTTATAGCCCTGGGGCAGAAGAGAAGAATGTGGGCAAAATGAATGTTGAGGATCAGAATGTTAAGGGGAAATTACTTCACTCCCTGAAGTTCCCTGACTTGTTTTGCACAAAATACCGAGTGGATAATAGGAGAAATAAAAAGCAGACCGACAGACACCTACTTGCAAAACGTGTGCAACTGTTCTGTTGATTGTTCTGCTACTCTATATGCAGAGTTTTATTCTCTATTAAGAAATGTGTTTGAGTCTACATTCTGAAGTCTTTGGGTATAATCAGACAAAACAAAAGCCTATTAAAAATACATTAACTTATACCTAAATGAAAATGCTGAGATCATAAAAATAACCTTCACCCTCAGCAAACCATGTAAAAACATTCTGTTTTCTAAGGTTGCTCCACACCAAAGACATGTTAGAAGGCCATTCCGACAACTTTAGAGTGGTTTTAATTATTTCCCCCCTTCTTTTCCAATTTTTTGCGAAAAATTGGAAAAGTGGTATTATACCGACAAAAACAGAGTGGCTTGCCAAATTATTGGAGTACTACAATATATCCAAAACAATGGGAGAAATTGGAAGGATCTCAAAAGAGAAGATAGACAGGGATTGGAAGGTGTTTAAAGGATACTTACAAAACCATATTGAAAAATCAGAACTCCTATTAGAATAAACAAGTTCCGTTTTAAATACTGAAATACTAAATAAGATGGATAACAATGTGTAATAGAAAAAGAAGCATTAAATTAGGTTAAAGATGTGTGAAAGAAAGTAATAGAAGTGGAAAGAAATTGCAATTGAGTAGATTGGAAGTCTAACACAAAGGTGGGGTGAGGGGTGGTGGATGGTGATGGGAAAAGGAAATAGCTGTGGGACTGAATGTAGGTATGTTTATATATATATATTTAAGGATTGTATGAAATGTATGTTTGTATGATTGTATATTCACAATATGTGTGTATTTTATAATAATTTTTTTTAATAAAAAATAATATTTTCCCCCTTCTTCTTCTTGGATACTCATAGCAAAGTACAAAATACATTCATAACACTTCAGAGACAAAGCTTAAAATTAGGGTAGAGCTGTATGTCATATTTCACAAACATGTTCAGCTCCAAGAGAGGGCTTTTCAGGAAGCAAAAGATTTTACAAGAGCCCTGGTCCACAACTCACTCTTCTGCTCTTGATTTCAGAGTAAGCGAAAGAAGCCTTTACTGGTTAGTTTTCTGCTGATGTTGCATAGCCAAATCTGATTGGCAGCATAGTATGGACTTGTCATAAAGCCAAATCAGAGTGAGAGCAGTGTTTTTTGGATGTTTAAAATGGGGGGCAGGACTGAATCTTCTGCAGCCATCTCACTCAAATGTCGCAGATTAAGTTCAAAGAACATATACCATACTTTTTCATTCTGACTGTATATTTACATTATAAAGAAAACCGAAAGGTTCTGTGCACAGAACTAGGAGTCATCCAGACTTTCTTTTGTGGCTCATTTCTAGGCACAGGTTCACAATTTAAGGTGTCATGTCCGAGCACTTTTGTTGCTGTTGCTGTTGCGTGTTGAGACCCTTAAACCTCTCTCATAAATAAATTCAGACAAGACTCAAATTTTGGTTTGGTTTTTGGAAGAATTTAGGCCACAACTTTATTGATTACAGAAAGTGACTGGTTGCATAGGCTCTGGTTCGACTAGCTCCCTGCACCCTTGCAGATAGCGCTGACCCAGGGCACCAGCATAAGTCAGCCAAGGGTGAACACCTGGATAAGCGGAAATCCGGGAACGGGCTAACTCCACCACCCAAATGGCCCCCTGGACTCAGGCACGGGCACAACCCCCTCACAGGGGTTGACCAAACCATTGAGTCCCTGGATTCCTTTAACGGAATACCCTTCACATAGGGATGGCGTTCTCCCATCCCTATCACCTGAACCAGTTCCTATCCACAACCTTACAAGTTGTGATGATTTGCTATGTAGCAGGCGAAACCCAAATGGCAACAGCCAATCAGCCAAGTGGGGAAAATTCCTGCCGCGCACCTGTCCCAACAACAAACGACACATGACAGACGGCATAGCAAGGTCAAGCGCAAAGCCCTAAAGGTAGGGAGAGGTGGACGGGTGTTCTGATGCACTGGCCCAAAGAGGAAGCTCAGGGTCATGTGCATAGGTCCCTTGATCCGTTTAGCCTGTGTCCCATTGGCCTAATCGAACCCTGCATCAAGGGACCTACCAATCGGGTGTTCTGGCTATCCAAACGTACACACCCACAACACAGGGTTAGGTTGCCAGGTCCTACTGCAACACGTGCCCTCTTTAAGGGAGGACCCGATTTGTTGCCCTGGCATTTTCCTTGTAAAAATCAACTGTTTACCACTGAATTGGAGTGAGTGGCAATCACAGAAATTAAAAAATACTGTTTGTTGCAATTCAAAGTTAAAGAGTGGGTTTTCACAGGGAAAGCACAGGAGCAAAAAGGGGGGGCAGGGATGCTTGGATACAGCACAACATCATCATCATCATCATCATCATTATTATTATTATTATTATTATTATTATTATTATTATTATTAATATACCACCCTATACCCGGGGGTCTCAAGGCAGTTCACAGAATAAAATCAAGACATAAAACCACAAAATACCTAATAAAAATAAAACAACAACCTAATAGCCCCCCCCCAAAAAACCCCCACATTTTAAAACAGCATAGGATATAAATCATATCAACCAAAGGCCTGGTTGAAAAGGAATGTTTTTGCCGGGCGCCTAAAGGTGTATAATGAAGGCGCCAGGCAATCTTCCCTGGGGAGAGCATTCCAGAGATGGAGAGCCACTGCAGAGAAGGCCCCGTTCTCGTATTGCCAGCCTCCGAACCACTCGTACCTTTAGAGCATGAACCTGTGCCTTGGAAGTACAGGGCAAAATATAAGAGCATATGAGCCCTTATTAGAAGATTATGTTTGAAATGAGAAATGTAACATGCTATTAGCACATGTTATTTTTAAGAGAAATTTCATCAAAAGGCACATCCTGTTCACAGTATTTTTCACTAGCACTCAAAACAGATACATCATTTGAGCTGTGCTCCTAATCTAACCAAAAGAAACACATTCAAATGAAATCAGATGTTTCAAGTTACATTTTTAAAAGAGTTGTGGCACGTATCATGGGAAAGGAATGGTCAGGTAAGTAGACAAAACATCCCAAAGTGTGGAAAAATTATTGTTTTCACAAGAAAAAAAGAAAAAGGATGCAAATTGGGATGTTTGTGGGCTGGGAAACAGGCCTTGCTAGAAAGCAGTGTAACAACATAGGCTCCACTGAAGCCAAATAAGCAAATGAAAGTAATACATATTAAATGAATCCACTGTGAAGCCTAAAATGCAGAGAGGGGGTGAAAGAGAGAGAAGCCTTTGATATGAAAAGGAGAGAAAGAAAGAAAAAAGTACATCTGAACAATATGACAGTGTGGTTCAGTTGAAAGGAAAGAAGTGGATTGGTTCAACTGACTTTAGCAAGCTCATCCTATCTGACTTTTCTCTAATTTCTCAGATTTCTTTTCACTTGTCAGACGAGTCTACTCTGGATATATTTATTGGGGAAAGCAAGTTACCACTCACCTAATCACATACACTCACCACTCACCTAATCACATACAGTATCTTATTTATTGCCTTTGTAATCCCACCCTTTCTCCACTTGGCTCAGGGCAGCATACATCAGGGGTGGGGAACCTTCAAATTTGGCCGATATCCTTAAACCATTCCTACCTGTTTCACCTTTGAAGTCACAGGCGACATCAGGCATGGGGCAGGTGTAGATGTGGCTGTTGGTGCACATCTGGGAGTCTTATAGTGCATTCCCAGTTTTTGGACTGGCTGCGCAAGTAAGTTTCACATTCAGTCTTAGGATCGACTGTGATTTTGACATTTTCTTTTTAAAAAACTGTTTTTAGTTGCTGCTGTTTTTTTACTGTTTTATTACTATTGCACCTGCTGCCCTGGGCTCCTTTGAAAGGGCAGGAGATAAGTCAAATAACTAAAAAAAAGTATAAATCAAACAGTGGCTCTCAGGAATATGAATCTGGTTGTGAAAGACATATATATCTACTATTTGCTCTGAGGGACTTCTGGTAGTTCCGTCACTGAGAGACATGGGGAACCAGGCAGAGGGCCTTCTCGGTAGTGGCACCCATTCTGCGGAACACCCTCTGCGGAAAGGAGCAGCCAAGCATACTAGGACTCAATTTTTTGACTTTAAGAAAGCCGACTTCATAAAACTTAGGGATGTGCTGGGTGAGATCCCATGGACAGTAATACTAAAAGGAAAGGGAGTTCATGATGGCTGGGAGTTTGTTAAGACGGAGATAGTAAAAGCACAACGTCAGGCAATACCAAGGAGACGGAAACATGGAAGGTGCCTAAAGAAGCCAAGGTGCCTATCTAAAGAACTTTTAACTGAGTTAAGATTAAAAAAGGATGTGTACAAAAAAATGGAAAAGGGGGGAAACCACCAAAGAGGAATTCAAACAAATAGCCAGCACGTGTAGACACAAAGTCAGAAAAGCTAAAGCACAGAATGAACTCAGGCTTGCTAGAGAGGTTAAAAGCAACAAAAAAGGCTTTTATGGGTATGTTCGTAGCAAACGGAAGAACAAAGAAACAGTGGGGTCACTCAGAGGAGAACATGGTGAAATGCAAACAGGGGACACAGAAAGGGCTGAACTCCTCAATGCCTTCTTTGCCTCAGTCTTCTCTGATAAAGAAAACAATGCCCGACCTGAAGAATTTGGAGCAAATGATTCAGCAAAGGAAACACAGCCCAGAATAACTAAGGAGATAGTACAAGAATACTTGGCTAGTTTAGATGTATTCAAGTCTCCAGGGCCAGACGAACTGCATCCAAGAGTATTAAAAGAACTGGCAGATATGATCTCAGAACCACTGGCAGTCATCTTTGAGAATTCCTGGAGAACAGGAGAAGTCCCGGCAGACTGGAGGAGGGCAAATGTTGTCCCTATTTTCAAAAAGGGGAAAAGAGAGGACCCAAATAATTACCGCCCAGTCAGTCTGACATCAATACCAGGGAAGATTCTGGAGCAGATCATTAAGAAAACAGTCTGTGAGCACCTAGAAAGGAATGCTGTGATCACCAATAGTCAGCATGGATTTCTGAAAAATAAGTCATGTCAGACTAACCTGATCTCATTTTTTGACAGAATTACAAGCCTGGTAGATGAAGGGAACGCAGTGGATGTAGCCTACCTTGATTTCAGCAAGGCATTTGACAAGGTGCCCCATGATATTCTTGTAAAGAAGCTGGTAAAATGCGGTCTTGACTATGCTACCACTCAGTGGATTTGTAACTGGCTGACTGACCAAACCCAAAGGGTACTCATCAATGGTTCCTCTTCATCCTGGAGAAGAGTGACTAGTGGAGTGCCACAGGGTTCTGTCTTGGGCCCGGTCTTATTCAACATCTTTATCAACGACTTGTATGATGGACTCAAGGGCATCCTGATCAAATTTGCAGATGACACCAAACTGGGAGGGGTGGCTAACACCCCAGAGGACAGGATCACACTTCAAAACGACCTTGACAGATTAGAGAACTGGGCAAAAACAAACAAGATGAATTTTAACAGGGAGAAATGTAAAGTATTGCACTTGGGCAAAAAAAATATGAGAGGCACAAATACAAGATGGGGGACACCTGGCTTGAGAGCAGTATATGTGAAAAGGATCTAGGAGTCTTGGTTGACCACAAACTTGACATGAGCCAACAGTGTGACGTGGCAGCTAAAAAAGCCAATGCAATTCTGGGCTGCATCAATAGGAGTATAGCATCTAGATCAAGGGAAGTAATAGTGCCACTGTATTCTGCTCTGGTCAGACCTCACCTGGAGTACTGTGTCCAGTTCTGGGCACCACAGTTCAAGAAGGACACTGACAAACTGGAACGTGTCCAGAGGAGGGCAACCAAAATGGTCAAAGGCCTGGAAACGATGCCTTATGAGGAACGGCTAAGGGAGCTGGGCATGTTTAGCCTGGAGAAGAGGAGGTTAAGGGGTGATATGATAGCCATGTTCAAATATATAAAAGGATGTCACATAGAGGAGGGAGAAAGGTTGTTTTCTGCTGCTCCAGAGAAGCGGACACGGAGCAATGGATCCAAACTACAAGAAAGAAGATTCCACCTAAACATTAGGAAGAACTTCCTGACAGTAAGAGCTGTTCGACAGTGGAATTTGCTGCTAAGGAGTGTGGTGGAGTCTCCTTCTTTGGAGGTCTTTAAGCAGAGGCTTGACAACCATATGTCAGGAGTGCTCTGATGGTGTTTCCTGCTTGGCAGGGGGTTGGACTCGATGGCCCTTGTGGTCTCTTCCAACTCTATGATTCTATGATTCTATGATTCTCCCATCAGATGTCAAGGGGATGAGCAACTATTTGACTTTTAGTAGACATCTGAAGACAGCCCTCTTTGTGATGGTTGATGCTTTATTGTGTTTTTAGTATTTTGTTGGGAGCAGGCCAGAGTGGCTGGGGCAACCCGATCATATGGGCAGTATATTGTTGTTGTACATATTGGTCTATGGGTTGTATTCAATGTAGTCCTACTAAGAGTACAGCCATAATAATAATAATAATTTATTATTTGTACCCCGTCCATCTGGCTGGGTTTCCCCAGCCACTCCGGGCAGCTTCCAACAAAGATTAAAAATACATTAAAATGTCACACACTGAAAACTTTCCTGAACAGGGCTGCCTTCAGATGTCTTCTAAATGTCAGGTAGTTGTTTATCTCTTTGACATCTGGTTGGAGGGTGTTCCACAGGACGGGCACCACTAACGAGAAGGCCCTCTGCCTGGTTCCCTGTAACCTCACTTCTCACAGCGAGGGAACCACCAGAAGGCCCTCAGTGCTGGACCTCAGTGTCTGGGCGGGTTTGGGGGGTAGAGACGCTCCTTCAGGCATACAGGACCAAGGCCATTTAGGGCTTTAAAGGTCAGCACCAACACTTTGAATTGTGCTCGGAAACGTACCTAAGTACATCATGCCCATTAATGTCAGTGGGTCTACTCTGAGAAGTGCTTGCATTGACCATCCCCCTATGGATATACCCAAATGATATTGCCGTAAAACAATGCCTGCAAGCCAGTGTGTCGTATTGTTTGCATAAGACAGCAATCCCAAAGGGAAGCATTGCATGTTTCTAAGCCAAGCATACTGAAGTAACATGACCGCAGTATGAACCTCACTGAGTGTGGGATGTAGAACAATAAGAGGGGGATTTAGAAACTTGTTCAAAGCCAAGGAGGGCATTGAGGGATACACAATGTCAGCCGCTTAGCTCAGAGGGAAACACAGTGACAGGCGATGCCAAGAAAACAGAACGACTCTGTGTCAGCTGTGCCTTCACCTTTGCGAATGAGGTTCGCTGCAATGTTTCAACCAGCAATATTGACAGGAACGGAGGCAAAGGGACTCAAATGTGCATGAAACAGAACAAGTCTTAAAATACTTGGGCAATCTCAATGAATTCAATCAAACAACTGCCAATGACCTTCGTTCTCTTCCAGTAAACTGGGAAATTTAGAAAGAGACTTGATTTTTAAGAAGCCAGATTGAGAGTAGAATTTAATATCTCAGGTGGACAGCTAGAGGAGGGGGAAACGAGTAACAGAGTAGCACAGGTCTGGAATGTGTGGGGGGGTTGGGGGGGTGTTCTAAGCAACAGATAGCTCAGTAGAACATGAGAGTCTTAACCACTGGGCCATGGGTTTGAGTCCTGTGTTGGGCAAAAGATTCCTGCATTGATTCCTGTTGACTAGATGACACTCATCGTCCTTTCCAACTCTACAATCCTTTGATTCCATGTCACGTGCCAGAACACCAGGGTAACTGATGGACACTCCTTACACGGCCAAGGGGATGAAGAGTGATAATGAAGCTTTCAAGTTTGTGACAAATTTGTATAAAGCAAAGGCAGGTAACTTTCCCCTTTTTTTTCTTTCATGGGAGTACTTACTTCACTTCAGTGGTCAATGAAACGCTTCTTTGCAAGGCTTTTCGCATTTTGAATTAAAAGCCAAGCTCTCCCAATCCAGGAATGGTCATAGTTGTCAAACCAACTGCAGATGGAAACGGGTGCTTCTAGCGACTGAGACGACTTGACCCTCCAAAACTGGTTGCGTGGCGAGATCCCGCCTCCCACCAGTAGAAATAAAGACAAAGGACACAGTAATTTAGGTTAATGGGCTAAAATTAGGCCACAACTTTATTGGTTACAGGTGATGAGCGGTATTGGCTTAGGCATTGGTCCTATCACCTGATTGCTTGAAGACCTGGAAGGGTTAACACCAGCCGGGGGAGCCTTGCCGATGCACGTCAACTAGGGACTCCCCCGGGGTCACCGCTCGGGGACGCGCTTTAGGCCCTGACCTCCATAGGCTTCGGACAAGGCAACGCCCCCCGGAATCCTTTACCGGAATACCCTTCAATATTTGGGGGAGGTGGTGGCGCTCCCCCCCCCATACATCTACATAACAATACCCATACCAATGCCTAACCACCAAAGCCAAGAAAGTTGTGGGAATGCAACTCCATCCAGGGTAGGCAATTGACCAGTTTCTCAGACACAGGAGCTACTCGCCCTCAGTGTCTCCGTCTTGCCAGGATTCTGGCTCAGCTCATTTTTCTCCATCCATCTCACAACCAAGCCCTGCATGGCCCCTTCTGATTCAGATGTTATGGACCGCCTAGGAGTTGGGGGCACTGTTTGTGCCATGGTTCCATTCCTTCCTCCTGGGCCGTGTCCAGAAAGTGGTTTGGGGGGTGAGTGTTCGGACACCTGGGTTGTTGTTCAGCCTGGACTCTAAGGTCCAGCTTCAAGGGCCTTCTGGTGGTTCCTTTCTTGCAAGAAGTAAAGTTACAGGAAACCAGGCAGAAGGCCTTCTTGGTAGTGGCACCCTGTGGAACACCCTCCTCTCAGATGTCAAAGAGATAAACATTTATACAATTTACCATAGACATCTGAAGGCAGCCCTGTATCAGGATGGTTTTAATGTCTAATGTATTGTGTGTTCTTTGCATTCTTTTGGAAGCCACCCGGAGTGGCTGGGGCAGCCCAGTCAGGATGGACGGGGTACAAATTGTTGCATGTTGAGATCCAGAGACCTCCCCCCCTAAATAAAGACACATTTGACTCAAATTTTAGTTTTGGTTTTTGGCAGAATTTAGGCCACAACTTTATTGATTACAGAAAAGTGAGTGGTTGCATAGGCTCTGGTTCGACTAGCTCCCTGCACCCTTGCAGGTAGCGCTGACCCAGAGCTCTATCATAGGTCAGCCAAGGGTGAACACCTGAGGCAAGTGAAAAGCCTGGGGACAGACTCTGTTCACTCCCCAGATGCTCCCCTGGACTCAGGAACGGGCACAACCCCCTTTCAGGGGTTGACCAAACAAGTTGAGTCCCTGGATTCTATTAACGGAATACCCTTCACATAGGGATGGCAAGACCGTTTCCCCATCCCTATCACATGAACCAGTGCCTATCTGCAACCTTACAAGTTGTGATGACTTGCTACATGGCAGGTGAAACCCAAATGGCAACAGCCAATCAGCCAAGTGGGGAAAATCCCTGCCATGCCCCTGTCCCAATGACAGACGACACACAATGGCATAGCAAGGTCAATCGCAAAATGCCCTAAAATTAGGGAGAGGTGGATGGGTGTTCCGCTGCACGAGCTGAAAGATGAAGCTCTGGGACACGTGTATGGGTTTATATAGGTCCCTCGATCCATTTAGACTGCACCCCATTGGCCAGATGAAACCCAGCAACGAGGGACCTACCAACCGGGTGTTGTGGCTATCCAATAGACCCACCCACAACCAGGAGGTCAGTCTCCAGGTCTCACCGCAACACGTGCCCTCTTTTAGGGAGGACACAATTTGTTCTTCTTATGTAATAGAGCTGAGTGTCATTAGCTAATGGTCCAGGACTTCCGGGTTGGCGCGATCTGGAAATGGCGGATTCCCTCCGAGCTGCGGAGGGAATCGGCTCAACTGAGGACGGGTCTTGCCGCGCCGGCGACGCGGGGACCCTCAAAAACCGCAGGCGCTGAAGCCTGCGGACTGAAGACTCGGTGGGCACCTTAAGCGCCCCCCCCCGATTCATGAAGAGCCTTTTTAAAGGCTGCGGAGAGGATACGGAGGGTGGCGTGGTGCTGAGAGTCGATCGCTACCTCGGTTGAGCGAAGCCGCGAGCCAGGACTGGAGAGCGCTGATTCCCTTCCTTGAAATTTGGACTGAAAAGAATAACCCGTGAGTAAAACGGAATTGGACTTTATGAATATTATCCCGTGAATTTGAGACGACCGGGGGGTGTGCTAAAAGGAAGTCCGCACCCCCCCTTCTTGCAGACGTTCTAAAGCAACGATATAAGAACTAAGCTGGAGTGCCTACCCTTTGTGGGGTGAGTTGAAAAAGACATTAACTTCCAAGATTTGGCAAAAAGAAATTTTGAGCTGGAGAGTGGAGTTGTTTGAAGCTTTCTTTCTGTTGTAAACAACCCCCCCCCCCTCCCGGGCCCGGGAGCGTCCTGCTTTTGAGCTTGTGGAAGAGGTGCGGAGTTTGACAGCTGTCAAAGCTGTCAAACGGACAGTTTAAGTGGAAAAATCGTTATTTAAGATCCCTCTGGACTAAAATGTGTTACAATTGAGTTAAAATTGTTGGAAACAAAGTAATAACAATAAGTTGGAGGATTGTTGGAGAAAGATTACCAAGTAACCAGATTCCCTCTAGGGGGAATTCTGTGAAATTACAATGGCTGTGGATGGAAAGTTACTAGTGCAAATCGAAAGAATGTTTCATCTGGTGGGAATCCTACAAGAGCAGAGTCTGGCTATGAATAAACAACTTGTGACCTTGACTTCTGGAACAAGCAGCTCTGCTGAATGTATTGAGGACCTGGATGAGAAAGAATCCACAGCTGAATTGGAAATGATATCTAAAGAAGTGGAAGAGACTAAACAAGAAAAAGAGGAAGTAAAGTTGGAAAGTACCAACCAGAAGCTGACATCTGTGGAATATAAACAAGGAGACTTTTGGATTACATCTACCACAAATCTGCAAAAGATGCAAAAGATGAAGGAGGAGGCCCCGGGAGTTTATGGAACACAGGAATTTAAAATAAAGAAATATGATGGGGGCCTCCATTTTGACTTTGACTTTGAAGATGCAGACTTTGTGGAAATTTTTCAGCAGCTGTCTCCAAATGTCCTTGGGGGAAGAGAATATGGTTGGATGGTGACAGAATTCTTTCGAGATTCGACGACCGACATAAAGGATTACCAACAAGACCGGCGGAGAGGGACTGAAAGAGACTTGAAAGCCTCGGACGTGAGGAACCCAGGCTAAGAACTGATATTTTGGACATGTATTGGGAAGGGATGAAAACCGGGGATGGGAGGGAGGGAAGAATAGAATTGTAAAAACACTCAAGACCTTTGGGTTTAGTTAATATGACTTTTATTTAAGACAAATTGGGAAATACTTGAGTCCAACTTAGAAAAATCTATTTTTCTTTATGAAAGAGGTAATTTTAAGATGATTAAGAAGAGAAATAGCAATTTGCTGACATAATTCTGGGAACTGGGATGCAATGAAGGGGGTGGGGGGAAGTCAGGGAACAAGGTTAGGAAAGTAGGATTTTCTGAAATTATACATGTTTTTGTCTTTTGTCTTTTTTGTGTGTATTTGTCTTTATAAAAGGTAAAAAACCAATAAAAAAATTTATATAAAAAATAATAATCATTAGCTAATGGTCCATTTATGCATCTAATGTGGTTCAATGCATCTCATCTTGGAGCTGCCTAACATCATAAACATATATCCTGCATGCAACATACATACTTTCACTAACCTACAGTCCTTGTGTGCCTGTTATAGGCAAGTTATGTGCATTTAGCCAACACAGAGAATGGAAAAAATATCACCATTGACATTGTCAGTGTGGAGCTATAGCCTGATGTTGATTTTTAAGATAGATACGCTGAAAATATTCACAAACCCCAACAGACACAATATTTTTTAGAACTATTAGCAAAAATCAGGCTGCATTATTCTGAAGTATGCCTTAAAACAACAGAGAAGATGTGCTATTTATTCTGAGTACCTCTCTCCAAAAGCCCACAGCATGTAATTCTGAATACTGATTATGATGAATTTTTCCATCTACAAAAATAAATATTTTAGCCATGTATTTGGGAAGGTATTCATTCTTGATAATCCACAAAATACATTGTTCCAGAAACCTTTTTATGTGCAAGTGTATGAATTGAGATGCACACAATTACATTCCATTACTTTACATTTCCCCAGTCTGTTGTTGTCTGTGCAGTTTTAGCACTGCTAGAGACATGATGAAAAGGCTTCAGTTCAGTTAAAGTTAATTCACGGCTATCAGTGAGATCTGACGCAATTTTATTCAGAAGTCCCATTGACTGAATGGGACTCACTCTCGCAAAAGTGTGCATGGAATTGCACTGAAATAAACAAGTTAGTTACAATTAACCTGTTCTGTTGGCCTCTAATGAAACTACGGTTTCAATGCTTTGCAAGGAAGGGTGAGAAATATAACAACAACAACAACAACAACAACCTTGTACAAACCTGAGAATAAGTCCCACTGAACTCAATAGGGATTACATTTGAGTAAGCATGCATAGGATTGTGCTGTTAGCTGTAACAAAGTTTAGCCAGGTTAGGGTCAAATTCAGCCACCTCTTTTTACATAAATTATCTAGCAAATATATTACAGGATGGATTTTTAAGGCCTTAACGTTGAACAGACAATAAGGCCACCTCCATGTTTTTTCGTTAAAGCTGCCAAAACTCATCGTTCAACACCAATGCAGAACTGCATGCTATAATGTAAATTACAAGTTCATTTACAGAGGAGAAAGAAACAGTGAATTTAGCAAAGGCACTGTCACGGCATTCAGGAAATGGTGCTGCATTTCGTCACATCTTCCTTTATAAAATAAAAGAGGATGATAAAATAAAGGGATGGGGAATGGAAGAAAAGAAAGAGACCGAAGAGTCGTATGGGATGGACTTTTTTTTAGATATGAACCTGCTAAGGAGACCCGACTTCAACAGATTCATGTAAAAAAAATAGAATATTATAATTGGAAGGTGCCCCAAAAGTCACTTAGTCTGACCCCCTCTGCCCCTGTCATTGTTATGCCTCTGCTTCACATCCTCTGATGAAAGAGAGTCTCTCACCTTAAGAGGCAGCCTGTTCACTGTTGAACAATTACTAGCAGCAAAGAAATTCTTCCTAATGTTTGGTCTAAATTCTTTTTCTTGTCATTGGGATCTGATTGTCATTTGATTGGCAGTGTCTGCAAGGGCCATTTTCAGTTGGGAGCTACATCAGGTGTTAAATATAACCCCTTCTGGACTGAATTAGGCCCACAGCTTACAACTTCAGAGAAGTGTGACTAGCCCAAGGTCACCCAGCAGCTGCATGTGGAGGAGCGGAGACGCAAACCTGGTTCCCCAGATTACGAGACTACCACTCTTAACCACTACACCACACTGGCTCTCAGTTATTGCTCAATTTCCACATAACAAATTATCAAACCATATAATCACCTACATAATTTTCCCTCCTCCCCCCCCCCCACCAAAGACTTCCCTCAGCTCCTCTCCCTGATTTCGCTGCATGTATTTTCTCTGCATATTATAAAATTGTATACATCCTTGCATATCTGTCCATCATGTTATCAACAATAAATTTCTGTATGTTTATTCAAAACCTGCCATGGAGTCCAGTTCATTTTGTTGTCTTTTTAAATAATATGTAAAGAGTTCCCATTCTTCTTTGAAGTCACAGTTGTCCTTATCTTGCAATTTGCATGTCAATTTGGCCAGTTCTGCATAGTTCATCAATTTCTCTTGCCGCTGTTCTTTTGTCGGGGTTTCCTCATTCTTCCATCCTTGTGCTATCAAGACTCTTGCTGCTGTTGTGGCATACATAAATAAGTTCTTTATTTTCCTTGGCAGGTCTTGTCCTACAATCCCTAACAAAAATGCTTCTGTTTTTTTTTACATTTGTAAAAAAAAACCCCAGGAGTACTTCTTAATATACCGTGCGATCTCTCTCATACCTAGCGTCCTCACAGATTGGTGATGGTTAATAATAATAATAATTTATTATGTGTACCCCACCCATCTGGCTGGGTTTCCCCAGCCACTCTGGGCAGCTTCCATAAAGACCAAAAATACACAGAGAAGGAAGCATTTTCTACCACCAGAGCGGTTTATGGCATGCCATTCATTCTGACACAACATTTCAATAAGTGTCTCAAGCTGGTGAAACTGGACTTCCAAGCCAGTGGAACATGATGTGGCACCCCTCGTTATATTCTCAACACAATCACTTAATATGCATGCACTATTCCCATGACCTGCCTTATAGGGCCATAGTTGTGGAAACCTGTGGGGCTCCCAGAATTTTTGCTCTACACATCTCATCATCACCTGAAAATCGTTCATGATGGGATGTGCCATCACTGTAGTACAGGACGCAAAGTTGGAACCACACCATTGAAATTCCAAGACCTGAACATGCTTCCATTATTTCTTTAGATGAAGCCATTAAATACTGGCAAAGCCTTCACACACACACACACACACACACACACACACACACACACACACACATATATATATATAGAGAGAGAGAGAGTCTATTTATTTGGTTTTTCAATTTAAAATTTTACAGAGATATATCCAACATAAATCATAAAAACAAGATTCCAAGGAATCTTCTGGACTTCCCTCCTTCCCTATTATTAATCATTTCCTCCCGCATCTTTTATGATAATCCAAATCCTTTACATCTCCATTGTATCCAGAATTCATCCTTAAACTACAAGTGATATTCCAATCCCACCAATGATTTTAACTGTTTACAATGGTCTTTAAGATAAGTTATAAATTTTCCCCATTCCTTGTTAAAATTTTGGTCTTCCTGATTTCTGACTCTTCCGGTCATTTTAGCCATTTCAGCATAGTCCATCATCTTCCATTCTTCTCTGGTAGGAGATTAATGGAAAAGCTTTCATATCCTTTTGCCATCTTCCTCCTCCTCCGAAAACAACAAAATAATCATATTGGCAGTTGATATTTATTTATTTATTTATTTATTTATTTATTTATTTATTTATGTCTTAAGTAGACTCCATGATGAACAGTGTGTGACTTAGGTAATCAGCATAAATTGTAATGGCACCCTGAGGAGATAGTTTCAGTAAACGTTCCTCAGGAGAAATTCTGTTAGGCCCACAGGATGTATAGACTGTGTTCCAGCATCAAATAGATTAGCAAAATACTTATTACTCGCACTTTAAAAGCTACTGTGTTTCTATTTTAAGGCAGAAATATGTAATTATGTGTTTTTGAGGTTTAAAGTATTCCAAACGCAGCTTCACCATAGAGTTGTATAATTGAGTTATGACATTGGCAGTTGTCGTTTGAGGTCCAGTGCTGAGGGCCTTTTGGTGGTTCCCTCAATGTGAGAAGCGAAGTTACGGGGAACCAGGCAGAGGGCCTTCTCAGTAGTGGCGCCCTCATTGTGGAATGCCCTCCCATCAGATGTCAAGGAAATAAACAACCATCTGATGTTAGAAGACATCTGAAGGCAGCCCTGTTTAGGGAAGTTTTTAATGACTGATGTTTTAATGTATTCTTAACCTTTTGTTGGAAGCTGCCCAGAGTGGCTAGGGAAACCCAGCCAGATGGGCAGGGTATGAATAAATTGTTGTTGTTGTTTGTTAAAAAATATGCAAGTCCTTTCCTAATGATCCTTAGCAACTTTTTCACAGCTGTATCACACCAGGTCGACGAGCGTATATGTGAATATATACATTGCTTCATTATTACTACTTGCTTCAGTATCCAATACTCTCTTGGGCTTACAGCATTAGTAATGCAAAATTACTAAATTTCTATGTATGTCCGTCCTACACGATAAGCGCTTCAATTAAATGAGAAAAAAGGGTGCATAGGGAGCAGTAGAAGACACTTCAGCTCAGCTTTCATCAGTCACACAATACAAACATCTCAAAGGACGAGCCATGAGCACATGTTATTTAGGGAAACCAGATGTTCCATTATAAGTGAATTTGAAGGAATTAGTGTTTTCATCCTGGGATTACTGGTAAACGGTAAAGAAAAGGATGGCAAAAATATTCCAAAGCTTTTTCAGCTGTGGTTATTATTTACTGAACATAAAGCTCCTTGGAACTTATATATCAAGGACCAATTCACACAACCTTTTCTGTTCTTAATTTTAAAATGAGCTTTTTTTATTTACATGTAATGCTTTTATCTGCTTTATTCATTGTTTATCCTGTAGTTGTACCCCACCCTGGGGTGATATTAGAAATTTTGTGTGAGAAATTTTATTAAATTAATGTCTATTTTTTAAGCCTATCAACCTGTTTAAAATTACATTTTATCACGGGTCATGTAAACTATATTTACTGGGAGGCAAAGCATCAAAAAGCATTGAGAAGCTATGTGCAACCTGGCCCCATGTAACTCCTGGATGTTGTTGTTGTTGTTGTTGTTGTTGTTGTTCCTAGTATGAGGTTTTTTCCAATGTTCTTATAATAAATGCTGTGCAAAATTCTTAACTTTGTCAAACTGATATGCCATTATTCTGAAGATCTAGAGGGTCTTTTCCAAGTTATTCATCAAACCAATTTTCAAAACCAAATTTTGAAATGTTTCTTAATTTATTATGCCTAATTTGCACCCGAGTTCCCTCTAATTGTAGGTAAGAGGCAATAAATAATACCTTTTGAGCACAGTTTCAATGGAGCTCTGCAAAGCTGCCATGAAGGCAATGACAGAATGGCCCGACCTCACTGGTGTGAAAAGAAATGCCAAAAAAAGTATCTAAATCTGGGAATGACTCATCCACACTGTGTAGGCTTTCTCCCATCCTGTGAAAGGTCAAGCCTCCTCCTTGATCATTATGGGCAGATATCTATTTTAGTCTCAAGATAACAGCTATGAAAGTAAGATAGCTGATGATTGCAGAGAGGCTGAGCAAATAAATTGCAGATGCCCTGGAGTTGTGTGTTTAGACCTTTTAAACCCCCCCCCCCCCTTAAATAAATTCAGACAAGACTCAAATTTTGGTTTGGTTTTTTGGCACAATTTACACCACAACTTCATTGATTACAGCAAGTGAGTGGTTGCAATAGGCTCTGGTTCGACTAACTCCCTGCACCGTGGCAGATAGCGCTGACCCAGGGCACCAGCATAGGTCAGTCTAGGGTGAACACCTGGAACAGCGGAAAGTCGGGAACAGGCTAGTCCACCACCCAGAAGTCCCCCTGGACTAAGGCATGGGCACAACCCCACTCAGGGTTGACCAAACCATTGAGTCCCTGGATTCCTTTAACGGAATACCCTTCACATAGGGATGGCGAGAGCATTCTCCCATCCCTATCACCTGAACCAGAGCCTATCCGCAACCTTACAAGTTGTGACGATTTGCTACGTGGCAGGCAAAACCCAAATGGCACCAGCCAATCAGCCAAGTGGGGGAAATTCCTGCCGTGCCCCTGTCCCAACGACCAACGACACACGACGGCATAGCAAGGACAAGCACAAGCCCTAAATATAGGGAGAGGTGGGCAGGTATTCCAATGCACTGGCCCAAAGAGGAAGCTCAGGGTCACGTGCATGGGCATATATAGGTTCCTCAATCCATTTAGCTAGCGTCCCATTGGCCTGATTAAACCCAGCATCGGGGGACCTACCAATAGGGTGTTGTGGCTATCCAATCGTACCCACCCACAACACAGGGTTTGGTTGCCAGGTCGCACCGCAACAGGTGCCCTCTTTGAGGGAGGACACAATTTGCATTTCTTGGCATTTTTATGAAGTCTGCATCTGTCACTTTCTTGACTAATATCACCTACCACCCCTTGAATTTCTTTTCTTTGATAAGTTAAAATTCCAAACCACGTTAACACCACGCCAAAGAGCAAACACCCGTAGCTCAATTTTCTACAGCTGAAAAAACACTTTGGTAATTAAACTTAACAGGGCTAGCTTTTCAGAGACCACTTATTTCTTGATTAAATCCAAGAGCAGTCTTGCCCTTTCTTTAAAAAAGAGAGAAAAGAAATGTGCATACAGCACTCAAGAAAGACCACGTTCATTAAGAAGAATAAACCTTTAACAGTGTTAACTCAGTAAGCTCATATTGTGGTTCAATATCCTCATGCAGTCATCTAAAACAACAAATCATTTACCAAAGGATGCTTCAGAGCTGCGTTTCAGTTCATTTGCTATGCTTCGGAAATGAAAAGAAGTGGAACATTACAAGACTGATTTTGTTCAAGAAGTGAGGCCAAAAATATTTCAGGATCCTAGATTTTTATCCCTCAGACTATATTTTGAAGGGGGGGGAATGAACGCATTCCTATGCCCCACAAATAACCCAGAGATGCATTTTAAATAAAAGCACACATTCTACTCATGTAAAAACACACTGATACCCAGACCATCCACGGGCCAGATTGAGAAGGCGATTGGGTCGGATCCGGCCCCCAGGCCTTAGGTTGCCTACCCCTGGATAAGAGTTTTTTTTAAAAAAAATAATATGTATTTTTATTAAAGATTTTCTTGATTCACAAAGGTATGTGCAATGTCTCTCTCTTGTATTTTTTTCCCATGTAACTTTTTTTTTTTTTAACAAATCAGTTTCATCTGTTGAGACATTAGGAAGAATGGGGAAAAGAGGTGGAGGCAGGGAAAGATGAGTGGGGTGGTGTTGGGTGGTGATGTTTTTATTTTACTTAATATATGTGGGGTTTTGTGTCAGCGTTGCTTGTGCAGGTTCTCTGCTGTTCACTTGTGTTCCTTTGGTGGTGAGAGAGGTTGGGGTTGGCCTAGGGTGTGGTTGTTTGTTTGTGATTGGCTGTGGTGATCTTTGTTTTCGTGTGTGAGTGTGGTGGGTGGGTGTTTTGAATCAGGTTAGCCATATTGATTTGTATGCTCTTGGTGGATTTTTGTCATTGTCTTGTTGGGCTGTGTATGAGATAAAGGGGAGTCATACTGGGGTGAAGGCATCTTCTTCTATTTGTCCCTGTGTCAGTTTCAGTTTATTGGTTTTTCTAGTAGGGCTGTTTCCCATAGTATTTGGTACCATTGGTCCATGCTTACTCCTGACAGGTCTCTCCAGTGTCTGGTTATGGTGTTTCTGGCTGCTGAAAGTAGGTGGGTTATGAGTTCTTTGTGGTGTAAATGGGCATTGTTGTCTTGGAAAATGTTTAGTAGGGCCAATTCTGAGGTGATTTCTAATACTTGCTTGGTTATTTTACATATTTCTCGTATGGCTGTTGTCCAGAATACTTGGAGTTTTATCTAACATTTGAATTCCTCTCCCTGTAGGGTCAAAGGAAGTGGATCTGGTTGCCTGGCACTTTGCAAAAGATGGAAGGGGAGCAAAGTGGAAGTGATTGAGTTGAGGCTAAAAATAACATTTATACTTTCATGGTTACAATAAAGTGATGCAATCTGAATACATGGGTTCCAATTCTTATTCTCCTGAAAGTAGTTACAATCATTGAGAAGTTGATAAGGCACAAGGATATAAAGGGGTCGATTCCATTTGCAAAGATGCCACATGTCACAATTGCAATAAGGGTCACAGTAAGGATTCACATTTACAAGTAGTAAAGACACAATTACAAGAGGAAAAAAGCAAAAACTAGATACAATTTAAAATTACCTGGATACAATTATATAAAAATAAATAAAAAGGTAAATGTAAAGGACCCCTGACAGTTAAGTCCAGTCACAGACGACTCTGGGGTTGTGGCGCTCATCTTGCTTTACTGGCTGAGGGAGCCGACGTTTGTCCACAGACTGTTTTTCTGGGTCATGTGGCCAACAGGACTAAACCAGTTCTGGCGAAAACAGAGAAGCGCACAGAAACACTGTTTACCTTCCCTCCAGAGTGGTACCTATTTATCTACTTGCACTTTTTGGCATTGTTGGGATTCGAACCGCCGACCTTATGATTGGCAAGCCCAAGAGGCTCAGTGGTTTAGACCACAGCGCAACCTGCGTCCCTCTATATATATAAAAAATAAATAAATAAAAATACTTGCTTACAATTACAAAAGGATACTTGGATACAATCATAAAAACAGACATAGGATAAATTGAGGAAATAGGGTAATGGACAGTGCAGGGAGGAAAGAAAAATGATTTATTTCACAGAAAGGAAAAAGAGGGTTTAAAGGAGGAGAATAATGGGAGAAGCGAGTTAAAAGAAGCGTATACTAAAGGCAAAATTGAGGAAAAGGTTGTCTTCATTTGGTTTATTTGGTCTTGGTTTTCAGCTTCTTTAGCTATTTTTCTACATCAGACATATAATCAGGAAAACTAACACAATGCTCCTTGCATCTGAATGCACCCTAAAAAATGACCTGAGCATATGTTCTCATTGTCAGTCAGCCTGTATTAACTACCAGGTTAGAAGACATTACGAACAATTTCTGCATTCAATATTTCCTGATGTCACTGATGGCAGATAATTAGAAGCATATTGTGAAATGAAGTGAGGAAAAATAGAGTTCAAATTAAAAACTCATTAGCACGTTAATTTCATTAAGCTTTAGAGAGCTGCTTCTGCTGTTAAGTATTTAAAACTTACTGATGGATCTGTGGAAAATCAGGCCTCCGTAAAGTTGTTTTATTCTGAAGATGATATGAGACGGATCTGGCCCATCTTCACCAAGCCTGTTAAGGTTTAGTCAGCATCACTTTAAAGACAAAGTACCATTTCGTGAGATGGTAAGATTAGTTCCTCTTATTTGGTATTAGCTAAAGGTAAAGGGACCCCTGACCATTAGGTCCAGTCGTGGCCAACTCTGGGGTTGCGGCGCTCATCTCACTTTATTGGCCAAGGGAGCCGGCGTACAGCTTCCAGGTAATGTGGCCAGCATGACAAAGCCGCTTCTGGCGAACCAGAGCAGCGCACGGAAACACCGTTTATCTTCCCGCCAGAGCGGTACCTATTTATCTACTTGCACTTTGTTTGTTTTTTAATAAAATTTTTATTGGGTTTTCACATTTTACATTGACATCACAAACACACAAAGACAAAGACAAACATGCATAATTTCAAATCCTTACTTTCTTAACCACGTTCTCTGACTTCCCCGCGCCACCCCTTCATACATCCTAATTCCAATAGTAGGCCCAGCAAGTTCTTACTTTCATCTTCATAATATTATTGTAGTCTTTTCTTACTTAGTTCTTCTTAATTAACCAGTTTTAACTTATACATCAATTATAATCTTAACATCCTTTTCTAAGGCGGCCCAAGTTCCCTTTCACAAATTTCCCAATTTTAAATATCAATTACTAAACAAACTAAAATTAAATATCATAAAAATTCTCCTCCTTTTGGATTCAAAAGCTTCTCCCCCCCTCTTTCCCGGTTTCGATCCCCAAAAGATGTCCATAATATCAGTTCTTAGCCTGGATTTCTCACATCCGAGGCCTTCAAGTCCCCATCAGTCCCTCTCCATCGATTTTGTTGGTAATCCTTTGTGTTGGTCCTCGGGTCTCGAAGGAGCTCTTTCCCAATAGGGTCCAGATTTCTTCCAACCAGTCCTCCATATTCCAAAAGGGAGCCCCAATCATAATTCTTGCTTCTTTTAAGTCCCAATGTTCCAAATGTCCCAAAGGCTTCCCCTTTCATCATGAACAAATTTGCCATCCGAGATTCTTCCGATCCCCCCATAAAGGGATCATTCCCTACCTCATACTCAATTTCAGCTTTTTTGTAATCCACAATTCGCTTGTTTCCTTTATATTCCACAATTGTAGGCTTTTAGTTGGCACTTTCCACCAGCAATATTTCCGCTCCTTCTTCTTTCTCCTCTAGTCCTGAAAGTATCTCTTCTGGTTCAGCTGCAGAGTTGTTTTTTGTCAAGTCCTTAACACAGTCAGCAGGGTTGTTTGCTTTTGCATTCAAGGTCATAAGTTTTGTAGCCATAACTGTGTTCTGGTCTTGTAGCATTCCCACAAGAAAGAACATTTTTTCTAACTCTGCTTGTATTTTTCCATCTGCAGCCATTGTAATGTCTCAGAATCCCCCCTAGAGGGATTCTGGTTACTTAGTGTTCCTTCTCCAACAGTCAGTAACTTTAATTATTTATTTCTTCTTTGTTTCCAAAAACTTAAAATCAAATGTAACTCATCCAGTCTCAGAGATAGTAAATAACAATTTTTTCTAGCTTTAAAAGCTCGTTTGACAGCTCGTTTGACAGCTGTCAAACTCCTTACGTTTCCTCAACAGGCTCGCTCACGGATCGCTCACGGATCCGGGGGGGGGGGGTTCACATCGACTTCTAAAATTCCGTTCTCATCCTCCAGCACAAAACTTCTAATGCCAATCGTAAAATTAATAACTTTTGTCTCACAAAGAGATAAATAGTCTCTCCACCTTAGTTATCCAATTCTTGCTTTAAATGTCTGTAGAAAGAGGGAGCGGACTTCCTTTTGGCACTCCCCCCGATCGTTCCAAATTCACGAAAAAAAAGATTTTTAGATCCAAATTCCTTACTACTCACGGGTTGTTTCTTTTTTAGTCCAGATGTTCAAGGAAAAAAGTCAGCGCTCTCCGGCTATGGCTCGCGGCTACACTCCACTGAAGTAGTGGTCTACTCACAGCACCGCGCCACTCTCCGCACCCTCTCCAAAGCCTTTTAAAAGGCTTCTTTGTGGGTCGGGGGGGCGCAAATGGTGCCCGCCGAGTCACCAAGTCCACATGCTTCTGCGCATGTGGTTTCTGAGGGTCCCCGCGTCACCGCCGCGGCAGGACCCGTCCTCAGTAGAGCCGATTCCCTCTGGAGCTCGGAGGGAATCCGCCATTGACCGATCGCGCTAACCTGGAAGTCCATCTACTTGCACTTTGATGTGCTTTCAAACTGCTAGGTTGGCAGGAGCTGGGACTTAACAACAGGAGCTCACCCTGTTGTGGGGATTCGAACCACCAACCTTCTGATCGGCAAGTCCTAGGCTCTGTGGTTTAACCCACAGTGCCACCTGCATCCCTGTATTAGGCCACCTCTAAAAATCATCCAGAAACTTCAGTTGGCTCAGAATTCTCCTGCTAAAAACTCTATTGGGGCTGCAATCATGTGACCCACTTATTCTTTCAGCTGCACTGACTTCCAGATCATTTCCAGGTGCAATTCAAGGTGCTGATTATTATCTTTAAATCCCTAAACAACTTGGGAAGGATCCTATCTGAAGCCACTTATGTCCACTTATGTGAATCCCTTTGTCTATTAAGACCAACTGTTGTACCTAGGGTTGTCTCAAAATCTGTTCTCCAATTTCTAATAATAATAATAATAATAATAATAATAATAATAATAATAACAATAATAATAATAATAATTAAAAATCCCTGTAAAAGAAAAAAGGATTCAATTTCTCTCCATCCACCCTATTCTTGGCAAATTCAAAATTTACATCAGTAAGGTTGCAAGAAGAAATGCGATCTGGCTCCTAGCTCAGTGGGATGTGTGTTAGGGAAGCAAAATGTGGGTTCTTGTTGAAGGGACATCTATCTATGGGGCAAGCCTAATATTTTGGTGTGTTTTGAATAATGATAATGATGATAATGATGATGATGATGATGATTTATTTATACCCCGCCCATCTGGGCGGCTTCCAAAAAAAATATTAAAATACAGTAAAGCATCAAACATTAAAAGCTTCCCTAAACAGGGCTGCCTTCAGATGTCTTCTAAAAGTCTGTTAGTAGTTGTTCTCTTTGACATCTGGTGGGAGGGCGTTCCACAGGGCGGGTGCCACTACTGAGAAGGCCCTCTGCCCTGTTCCCTGTAACTTGCCTTCTCGCAGTGAGGGTACCACCAGAAGGCCCTCAGCGCTGGAGCTCAGTGTCCAGGTAGAACAATGGGGGTGGAGACTCTCCTTCAGATATACTGGACCGAGGCCGTTTAGGTCTGTTCAAATTGCTCAAACAGACTGAACAGTCTGTTCAAATGGAAACCAGAGACAACAGAACTAGAACCTAGAATTCGTGCTCCAGAGAACAACTTCACAACCACACAGACTTATAATGCATAGACTTTTGGACTTCTAAAGCTGAGGGAGAGGCATAACCTACCCACAAAAAAGCGTAAGATTTCAACCAAGTTAGCCACTCCCTCTAATCCTTTTCCGCCAGAACCCAGCTAGATCTAGACCAGCGGTCGGCAAGGTTTATCTTGCCTGGGCCGGATTGGTCCCCCAGAGATCCCTCCGTGGGTTAGGTTGCACGCCCGTCCACAATTTTTGGCATCTGCGCGTGCACCGACGCAATTTTCGGTACCACAGAAGCAAGTTCCCGCACCGCGCTGCGCCGGTTTAGCGCAGTGGGCGGGCAGCTTGGTTCGGGGGCGGCTCATGAACCGGTCAAACGACCTCCACGGGCCGCTTCTAGCCCATGGGTCTTAGGTTGGTGACCCCTGATCTAGACACATCAAAGAAGCGTTTTGGTTAAAAGCACAAATTTAAACAGGGAAAACAGGTAGAGAAAAACAGGACTCCATATCGCCATCTTGTGGCACAATGTTATATCACATATACAATGCATGTAAATTGCTTTTCCTTTACCAGTTAATCTACATCTATTTCCCCCTACACTGGCACAATTACAATGGCACAGCCTTTACACTGATATAACAGTTTCACCATGCTCCAATGTGCCAGCAAAACCCTGAGTATCCCTTGTGATTGTCACGTCACCAAAACTCAAGGTGACTTTTTTTCTGCTAAAATCAGAATAAAATAGCTTCGGAATCATCGAATCATAGATTTGGAGGTGACCCTAAGGATCCTCTAGTGTGATCTCCAGCAGTGCAGGAATCCTGCCCACAGCTGTTCTCTGAATGTTCCCTGGTAGAATGAGAGTAAAGGTAAAGGTACCCCTGACAGTTCGGCCCAGTCACGAACGACTCTGGGGTTGCAGCGCTCATCTCGCTTTACTGGCCAGGGGAGCTGGTTTTTGTCTGCTTCCGCAGACAGTTTTTCAGGGTCATGTAGCCAGCAGGACTAAGCCGCTTCTGGCGAAGCCAGAGCAGCGCATGGAAACGCCGTTTACCTTCCCGCCGGAGCGGTACCTATTTATCTACTTGCACTTTGACGTGCTTTTGAACTGCTAAGTTGGCAGGAGCTCAGACCGAACAACAGGAGCTCACCCCATTGCGGGGTCTCGAACCGCAGACCTTCCAATTGGCAAGTCCAAGCGGTGGAGTGGTTTAAACCACAGCGCCACCCGCGTCCCTTTTTCCTGACGAGTACATGGATGTAAAAATTCTGCAGGCTGTATGCTGTTTTCCTCAGCTGTCAGGTACATTCAGAAATATTCAAAATGTGCAAAATGACATCATCTTCTGCTGACTCTTTTTCTGTGCCAAAATGTAATAAGAAAATTGTCTCACGCCACTTTTTACTTTCACTGCTTTAGCATATGCCCAATATCCCCATCATGGTTGACTAAAGGCCCTGGGGCAAAAGTCCATGGAAGCCGTGAGAGTCTCTTGTAATCTCTTCTTTGACAAGGCCAGCTGCTTTCAGCCTCGCTCGGATATGCTAAGGGACTGTGTCAAAGAAGTGTGTCATTCCTTGCCGCAATCCATCCTGTCACTTTTAACATAAGATGCCTTCGTGGACTCCATCCTTCCAAATCTCACGCGGCAATGTACTTAGAAGAAGCTCGTTTTACAGAGTAATGGAAATACGAAAGCAGAAGCGATTCACTGCTCACACTTCAACACAAACTGTCTCTTAAGCTCCACCATCCATTGTACGAACCACAGTTGCATATAATCAGAGCAACTCAGTCAGGCACAGAAATGTTCAGTGACAAATCTGGGCTCGTTCAATATTTCACTTTACTAGTCAATCATCTCCTATCGTTCCCTTTTAGTGCATTAGATATTCATATGTTCACCAGTTCCATAGTTCTTACATCTTTTCATATATGCTGAACAATGCCTCTGCCTTTCACAGTTTGAAAAGCTGCCATTCATGCTTTTTCTCAGTTTTTAAGCAGAATCTTGTATGAAAGAAGTCATACATGGTTAGCAGTCATTTCTCTTTGGTCTTGCTGAAAAAGCAACCACACGAAATATGCAATGTAAGCTGACAATTTGTTGCAGTCCAACAAGATTTTTTTTGGTAATGACTGCTCCCCACATTAAACGGGGGGCACCCTTTGTGTGGTCGCGCGCAGCCCCTGGACCCTATGCGGCTCCATTAGCACAGGCTTGGCTTCGCCTTCCCCCAGGTGGGATACCTGGAGGACTCCACCTACCTCAGTCAGTTGCCCAATCCTGCCTGGGGAAGCGTTGCCAAGGAGGCCAGGCCAGTAGGGGAGGGACTACCTGCCCACACAATAGAGGGAGGATCTTACCTGGGAATCTTCAGTTGGCTCCAGAGCTTCTCCCACCCTACCCACCCTCAGTTAAGACTTCTTTTGCAGGTTAACCTTTTCTCCACAGGTATGCGGGCGCTGCTACGTCAAGGTCGCTGTCGAAGGGCCAGAAAGGAATTCTCCTGCATTGGCAGGTTTTGCCTTCCCCGTAGCAAAACATCACAACTTTGGCGGTATCAGGCCTTGGGCAGAATCCTTTAATCTATCTTCCCTGAATGGGGGGGCGTGCAGCGGTGACCCATGCCCCCTTCCTCTTTGCGGCAGTGATACCAGGGTTCCCCGTTAAAGGGGTTTTTGAGGGGAGGCTTCAACTGTACGCCTAGAGGTTGTCATTGCTCTCCCCTGCGACGGCGGCGTAACAGGGGTAGGCTCTCTCTGCTTGAACATATGTTCTCCAGAGCCAGCCCATCCCCCCACTGGATATGTCTGATGTTCCCCAGATCCCCAGCTGGGGACTGGGAGGGATAAATGCCCAAGCCTGAGCCAAGGTCTACCCACATCTGAAATATAATAAAGTTGTGGCCTATTTTAATCCTATAGCACGTTGTCTTATTCCACATGGGGGGGGGGGACTGCCTAGGGTTTGGGGGACTTTGCCTGTCCACGCATAGAGTCTCACATAATCCAAAGAGTGCAGAAAGCTCTGGTAATTTTGTTGTGGTTATTTTTCTAAATTCAGAGGATAACAACAACAACAACAACAACAACAACAACAACAACAACAACAACAACAACAACAACAATTTATTATTTATACCCCGCCCATCTGACGGGGTTTCCTCAGCCACTCTGGGTGGCTTCCAACCGAATATTAAAAACTATACAGCATCAAACATTAAAAACTTCCCTAATCAGTTATTTTTTAAAAAGTAAAATAGTTGCTTATTGCCTTGACATCTGCTGGGAGGGCGTTCCACAGGGCAGGCGCCACTACCGAGAAGGCCCTCTGCCTGGTTCCCTGTAACCTCACTTCTCGCAGTGAGGGAACTGCCAGAAGGCCCTTGGCGCTGGATCTCAGTGTCCAGGCTGAACAATGGGGGTGGAGATGCTCCTTCAGGCATGCAGGATTGAGGCCATTTAGGGTTTTAAAGGTCAGCACCAACACTTTGAATTGTGCTTGGAAACGTACTGGGAGCCAATGAAGATCTTTCAGGACCGGTGTTATATGGTCTTGGCGGCCACTCCCAGTCACCAGTCTAGCTGCCACATTCTGGATTAGTTGTAGTTTCCGGGTCACCTTCAAAGGTAGCCCCACATAGAGCACATTGCAGTCATCCAAGCGAGAGTTAACTAGAGTATGCACCACTCTGGTGAGGCAGTCCGTGTGCAGGTAGGGTCTCAGCCTGCGTACCAGGTGGAGTTGGTAGACAGCTGCCCTGGACACAGAATTAACCTGCACCTCCATGGACAGCTGTGAGTCCAGAATGACCCCCAGGCTGCGCACCTGGTCCTTCTGCTTGGAGAATACTGAGGGAGAAAGCTGTGTACTTAGGGTTGCCATATGTCTGGGAAATCCCAGACACGTCCTCTTTTGAGGGACCTACATGCTCATTGGGCGGATTTTTACAATTTTAAGCAAATGTCTGGGTTTGTGGTGGAGGACTGCTAGCAACGTCCCTTGTTATTTTTGTTATTGGATGCTGGGATGTTGTTTACGTAATCTTGTTATATTTGTAGTTCTGAAATGTTGTTCTCTGTACATTATTATATTTGCTACTGTGTTGTTTTGCTGTGTTAGTAGGGAATTCCTTTTGCACTATTCGGTTTTGAAATGTGTTGTTTTGTTTCTTGCAAGCTGCTTTGAGCATGGAGTGTGTGGGTATGGGTGTGTGGGTGTGTAAACGTGGAATACAAATAAAATGAATAATGGATACAAAAACTTGTGGAATATGCAGAAATGGCAAAACTTACCAGAAGAATAAAAAATCAAGATAGACAACTTTTTATAAAAGAATTGAAATGGTTTATTGCATATTTACAGATAAATAGCAAACAGATAAAAACATTGGCAGGATTATGGTAACAACCTGCAGTTTCCTAAGAGTATATATTTAAAGTAGATAATTAAACAACTAAATAAAATGAATTTGGATATGCAGGAAATATTAAAAAATAAATTTAAAGGAAGGGGGAAGGAAGTCAAGCTTTGAAATGTTAAATTGATTGTAAAACTAATGAAAAGTGTAAATAAAAACTTTAAAAGAACCAAATAAAATGAATAAATTATTTTTATTTTTTATTTTGTGAATTACTGCCCTCTTTTACAATGATTAATCTCTTCTTTTTGGCTATGTATATGTGCCCACTCAAGTGGGAGAAGGAACGTAGTACCTTGTGGATGGAATGAGTCTCATATCTTTCAGCCTATTATCAGAAGGACAAAGAAGAGTTCTCCCTTGCAGTCTAGGATAATAATTGTTCCAAGATTGATGGCATCAATCACTATGGACACTGATGAAGCCTACAAAACACAAGAACTCAGGGCTGTGAACAATGCTAGCCATGGTGAGAGTAGACCTATTGAAATTCATGCACCTGATTAACTTAGATACAGCCTGTCATTTGCCAGTCCTTCCTACATTAGATTTGTTTTGCTAGATATTCCTTTGATTCCAAAGCAAAGAAGTGTGTCTTGATTTGCATTTTATGCCTACCCACACTTGGGCCAAATCATCATCTGGTGCTGAGAGTCAAGCAGGTTAAAAACACCTGCAAACAGTGTTTCCCATTTCCACATTTCATGTTGTTATTGGACATATTTTGCCCTCTATTATTGCAGCATAGGAGTTAAGGCAGGCTTCCTCAGCCCTCCAGATGTTTTGAGACTACGATTCTCATCATCCCTGACCACTGGTTCTGCTAGCTAGGGATCATGGGAGTTGTGGGCCAAAAACATCTGGAGGGCCAAGGTTGAGGAAGCCTGAGTTAAGGCTACCAGGTCAGTGAAAACTACTCAGTCAGAAACAGATCATTCCCCAAAATGACTCTCCCATTCACTCCTACTGCAATACCAGTGTAAATTCCAGCCTTCCTATTTATTCTCATGACTTTCCTTTCAAAAATTAAGCATTCCTTTGAGGGGGAAGATATGAGCCAGGAAATCCACAAGGCAAGAAAAATGCAAAACAATGTTACAAAAGATTTCTAGTTTATGTTTTTGTATCAACCATACATTGCATCTGCACTCAACACAAGTTACATTAATGGTGCTATTCGTAGATCAGCCCTATAGAAACTGCTTACCAATAAATATATGCAAAAACAACTGACAGCTCTGACAGTTCCATTTGGTTAGGGAACGCCTTTTGCTTTCATATATCGTAGCTCAACTTGCAATCAATTTTACTGTTAAACTTTTGCTGCCAAATGGGGCAGATTAAGATTGGGTGGTTCTTCCCTCACCCGACCTCTTTTCTATCTTTATTTATATAACATTTTATGCTGCAATCCTAACCTCACTTACCTGGGAGTAAGCCCCACTGGATGCAGTAGGATTTCCTTCTAATTTATTAATTAGACTTTCCCAGACTCTTAAAAGCAGAGACATCACCTTGCCGACAAAGGTCCGTATAGTTAAAGCTATGGTTTTCCCAGTAGTGATGTATGGAAGTGAGAGCTGGACCATAAAAAAGGCTGATTGCCGAAGAATTGATGCTTTTGAATTATGGTGCTGGAGGAGACACTTGAGAGTCCCATGGACTGCAAGAAGATCAAACCTCTCCATACTTAAGGAAATCAGCCCTGAGTGCTCACTGGAAGGACAGATCCTGAAGCTGAGGCTCTAATACTTTGGCCACCTCATGAGAAGAGAAGACTCCCTGGAAAAGACCCTGATGTTGGGAAAGATAGAGGGCACAAGGAGAAGGGGACGACAGAGGACGAGATGGTTAGACAGTGTTCTCGAAGTGACTAACATGAATTTGACCAAACTGTGGGAGGCAGTGGAAGACAGGAGTGCCTGGCGTGCTCTGGTCCATGGGGCATGAAGAGTCGGACAATGACTAAATGACTAAACAATAACAGACTCTTTGGTGCACACAAAACAATTCCAGTTTCTGTAATTCCAGAAGTACATCAATGCTGTTGCAATTTAGACATTTGACTGTGTTATTTATGAGTCTGAACAGCTCAAGGAAAGATACCAACGTTCATAATATCAGAGGTCTAGAAGTGGCTGTCCCTCTGGAGATCTTTGTAGCTGTTAGCTGCCAGCATGAAGAGATAGCATAAAATCTATTGAATACTGTATGAAACATTAAGAATACTAAATGCCTTGCAGGCATTTACATTCTGCTTTTAAACACTTCAGGGGTGAAGAAAGAAAGTAAGAACTCCACAGGTTTGGGTTGGTGGTTTTTTTAAGCCTTTAAAGTTAATTATGTGAAAACATGCAGCAAGAGCTACATGTATTTTGAAAGCACAATTAAAGTGAAACCAAATCAAATATCCACTCAATGTGCGTATGCTCTAGAAAACGACATCATCGGCATCTGAGTTGGTGGAGTGGTGGTCCCTGTGCCCCCCAGAGACACTGCCAGTCACCAAGATGGGCTGAAGCATCAAAGACAGATTAATTTTGAGCTGGCTGCAGTGGCCCAGCAGATGTTTGCATCTACTGTTGGGATTTCATTCCTTCCCACTGCTGATGTGTGATTTTTTCATCACATGTCTGTGTTGACATTCCACACTGTTGGAGTCATGAGAACAGAAGTTCAGTTAGACTGTTCCGTTATGTTATGCTTTGTTGAGGTTTGTGAGAAACTGCAGCTTTGAAGTGGACAATTAGTGAGTTGGGAAGAAGCCAAGTGAAGCAAGAGTATGTGAGAAAGTCTGCTTGCAGATAGGGAAGCCTAGCAACAGGTGGTGATTGGCTAAAGTTTCCCCTTATAAGCAGCATGACACAGTAGCTTGGTGTTGGAGTTCAGAGGTTGGTGTGTAGAGTTTGAATGGAGTCTGTGTATATAGTAACTTGTACAAAGCTGTCCTATACTCTGTATATAATAAAAGCAAATACAAATCAAGTTACAGTGGTAGAATCATAGAATCATAGAGTTGGAAGAGACCACAAGGGCCATCGAGTCCAACCCCCTGCCAAGCAGGAAACACCATCAGAGCACTCCTGACATATGGTTGTCAAGCCTCTGCTTAAAGACCTCCAAAGAAGGAGACTCCACCACACTCCTTGGCAGCAAATTCCACTGTCGAACAGCTCTTACTGTCAGGAAGTTCTTCCTAATGTACCTCGGGTTAAGTACTTAATTCGTTCCAGAGGTCCGTACTTAACCTGAAACTGTTCTTAACCTGAAGCACCACTTTAGCCAGAGCACGATTTCTGTTCTCATCCTGAAGCAAAGTTCTTAACCTGAAGCACTATTTCTGGGTTAGCAGACTCTGTAACCTGAAGTGTATGTAACCTGAAGCGTATGTAACCTGAGGTACCACTGTACTGTCCAGCAAGTTATGATCCTGAGTCGTCATCCTGGACTACACAGACTAAGCAGCCGGTAGCAGAGAGTTTTGGTTGAGATCCATCAACATGCTTTTGCTTTTTCTGTTCTTTCTCAGACGAGAAGGAGAGGGGAGCCATGATTTGTTCTGTAACACTTGATCTTGAACACAATAAATTCGCTTAGTATTCTACACCTCAAGTCCAGCTTTTGCTTTGAACTCTGCTATGTTTGTGTGTGCATATATCTTCGGATATGTGTCACAGTAGCGACTCGGGACAGAAGAGTGATGAATCATCACAAGGGGCACTTCGGAAGGAAAGAAGCAGTTCCCTGGCATTTTCCTAACATCTTAAGGCAGCCCTGTTCAGGGAAGTTTTTAATATGTAACGCTGTACTGTTTTTAACCCTGATTGGGAGCCGCCCAGAGTGGCTGGGGAAACTCAGCCAGATGGACGGGGTATAAATAATAAATTATTATTATGATTATTATGATTATTATATTATTATCTACATCTGTGGTTCCCAACCACATCCCACAGAGGGGCAATTTGATTTTTAAGGGGGGCAATTTGAGAATCAGTTATTAACAGTTAATAGCCTTTTAGGTAATGGCCTCCACTTGAATAGTTCACTTTTTGAATAATAAGAATGATGTGGGGGGGGGGGTCCATCAGGATTTTAGAGATGCTTAGGTGGGGCATGGCAAAAAAAAATAATAGGTTGGGACCCCCTGATCTACATGCTTCCACCACCAATCTGCAGGTCTCCCAACCTCACCATTGTTAGCATGTTTGGGAACGGTAACTTAAACTGCAATCTTGACATGAATGCCAATCACGTTGTTAAAATAACAACTAACAGGCTCCAAGGCAAAGCATACGGGGAAAGGGTGAAGTTGCTCCCTTTATCAAGGAGGTTTTCTGTTAACTGAACCCTGTCCCAAAATTCCCATGATAAGTTTTCCTTAAGAGCAGCCAGATGAGTCATGTTTCAAGAGACAGTCAATGTGCTTCATGGAGATGTCTCTTCACCCATGACCTCCTCAAATTGAAATATTGCAACTTAACTCCCTAAGCCGAATCAGGAAACCTCTGGATTGATCTGAGCCAAATCAAGCTGTTTACATTTATCCTAAACCTCGAGTCTACAGGGCTCTCAGTTCTCCTCTGACTGTGAGAGAGTTTAGCAGTAACAGTGTAAAACTTCTTCCCTGTCACATAGCAAATGAAGTATCTTATGTTGATGCTTGACAAGTCATCTGCTTGGCACGCAAGCAGGGTAATTTTCATGGCATTGCACTATGTGCCTAAGAAATTGCTTGCACAATTGTGGTATGCCTCCTATTTGTTTCTTGATATATTTGCCCCCCAAAACAATTTATAACACAATAATTTATGTACAAATCTGTCATAAACAGCACACCCGACATAATAAGTTTAGAATGAGATTCAGGTTTGAAATAGATCATAAAACAATAGTAGCCATATATTTACACAACCATTCATAGAAATTGCACAGTATTTAAATACAGCTCATCTTTCAGAAGGGAAATTTTTAAATGCAAATGTTTCCATCCTAAGGAGCGCTGTGCCACAGGCATTTAGAAATGCTTCAGTGAATAACATGCCCAAACACGTTTTTTAACTTTAAATTCAGCTCACAAAGGATGAAAACCAAAGTAATGATGTAAGACAAACCTACTTTGCAGTATTTATGAATTTTTCAGAGGGTCATTCTTATGACTACGTACAGAGCGTAGTAATCTGCAGTGCTCAGAAAGCACTGAGTTTAGTAAAAATAAGTATAGTACTTCTTTGGTGATCACTCGTAGCTGACTAAGATTGTCTTCCATGTACACGGTCTTAACAGTGAGTCCGTAAGTGACTGTGGAGGTCAATTTTGGATACACATTTCCTTCCACAGTGGGGGCATACGTTTCCAGGCAGGAGTTGATCACGGTGAGGGGCGGGCAGTCAGAAGAGGAAGAAAGAGACTTGCCTTTTTCTCAGCCAGCTGAAGGCAATTGGCTAAAAAAAAAACCCTTTTCAGAAGGAGGAGAGACTGAACCTTATCAGTGTTGGAAATTCAAGCCTTATCAGGAGAAACTGGCCACTCTACAGGCACCCGGCTTGAATCCCAGTTGACCTCCCTGTCTACATTCCCGAGCAGGATTCAGGCTAGGTCATGATCGGCAATCCTCCTGAAACGTGAGAAGAACACACCACTCTTCCCTGCTCCCTGCTCCCCCCAGGGAGGGGAAAGAGATAGACAGAAATGTATTTACATGCCTTTATTTCTGTCTTTGCAGCATTACAGAGAAACGCGTCTGCTCTCTTCAAACTCCAACAGCAGAGAGACAAACTCCACCTCCTGTACTTCCTGTACAGGTCAAATTACACTCTGAGCTAACATCCGGTGCTCAGCACAGTGAATAGACTGCCCCTCTGTTCCCATGGTACAGTCCTAACATTCCCATCCTGTTTTGCTTTCCAGCCAGCTGCAGCTCGCTGCCACATTGCTCCTTTTCCGTAACAATCAGTACAGTGAGAGTGGGCTGGATGGAGGCCAAGTATCTGAGGAGCATCCATTAGTCACCTCACAGAGGAGGGGGAACTCTTCGTCAGAGGAAGAGGTGGGAAATGACTCCAAAAGTCCAAGGGCTCGCAGATGAACAAAGGTTAAACAAAGGCATCAATCAAAGAAGAAGAGGTGGGGGCACTTTCATGTTTCCTGTTTGCGACATAATTTGAGCTCAGGTGCCTCTACTTCATCTTGAAATACAGCCACTAGTGTGAGCGGCTCTGAGATTAATTACTGTGTATAATAAATCTTGTAAATACAAGTAGTGTTTGCTGGTTACCTAAGACGGTAGCTTGCCAGTTCCTGACACCTGGGGTGCAGTGCTGGATTGCCAAATAGGCAGAGTAGGCAACAGCCTATGGGCCCCATGCCCCTTAGGGGCCCCGCAACAATGGATCAGTAGGTAAAGGTAAAGGACCTCGGATGGTTAAGACCAGTCAAAGGTGACTCTGGGATGTGGTGCTCATCTCGCTCTCAGGCCAAGGGAGCCAGCATTCGTCCACAGACAGCTTTCCGGGTCAGGTGCCCAGCAAGACTAAACCACTTCTGGCACAACAGGACACCGTGACGGAAACCAGAGCGCACGGAAACTCCGTTTACCTTCCTGCCGCAGTGGTACCTATTTATCTACTTACACTGGCGTGCTTTCAAACTAATAGGTTGGCAGGACCTGGGACAGAGGAATGGGAGCTCACCCCATCATGGAGATGCAAACTGCTGATCTTCAGATTGGCAAGTCCAAGAGGCTCAGTGGTTTAGACCACAGCGCCACCCGCGTCCCAATTCAAAAACAGTAGTTCCAGTTCGCACAATTAGAGCTATACTAAACTGCAAACTCTCACCTGGCTCTTTGATCAAAACAGGTGATTAGTGTAATTATACAACCCTTATGCACAATGCTTTTAGTTATTCAGCCCAGACTCCAAGCAAAACATAAAAGCATTCTTTTGTGAGCAGCAAACAGGTGTGAGTATCTTAACAGTACAATCATTAGCGAGAAGAATTGGATTTTGAAAAGTTCTCTGGTGTGCATTTGGATTTCACTATTAAAAAGGGGGGGGTAAATGGCAAACTTAATTAGAAGGGGGGAAACTGAGTTTCTTCTACATTTTGTCCCATTTGTGTAGATGATTTGCTCGTTATGAACAGGTCATGAGCTATTTTTTTGAAAAGTGTTATGCCAAAGGCATATGCCAGACCTCTCTTTATTTTATTTTATTTTTTTATAATATTTTATTAGGTTTTATCAATAGAAAAGTTTAGAAAAATACAAGAACAAAAAAAATACAAAAATACAAAATACAAAAATACAGACATTAAACACAAAGAAAGAAAAAGAAAAAACACATATAAAAGAAAACAAAAAATTCCCTCTTTCTTAATTTCTCATCTTTAGTTAACTTATTTTCCTGACTTCCTCACGTCTCCCATTTTTGCATCCCTTTTAAAAATTGGTTCAGCAAATTCATGTCCTATTAGTTTATCTATTATTAATCCCATCTTACATTTTACCTTGTTGCTAGAACCCCTTCAATTCATTTCAATGTCATCAGCATTCAAAAATTTTACAATATTTCTGCAAATAAGTTTTAAATTTCCTCCAATCTTCTTCCACCAACTCTTCTCCCTGGTCTCTGATTCTGCCAGTCATTTCCGCCATCTCCATATAGTCTATTAGTTGCATCTGCCATTCTTCCAAGGTGGGTAGGTCTTGTGTCTTCCATGCCAGACCTCTTTTTAATAAGAAAAGAAGATCCATGTCAATCACAGTGGTGGCAAAAGTTTATGTAGGTGTGCCCTATTTTGTGGATACCTTTCCTTACACCAAGACAGATTCATTTCACTTCCTCCCAAGGCAAGTTTCCAGAAAGCTGAGCTACATCCTCATAATGTCATATGAGAGTTATTCTGGGAGCGTTCCATTACCTGAAATAGGTGGGGAGTGGATCCCTCCCCCCATTCTGTCATTTGAAACTTCTCTGCACGTAGAGAATTAGTGCATCGGGAAATAAAGCCTTTCTTTGCTGAGCTAGATTTTGATGAGCTTTCGAAAATGACATTGTCTACAGATAGTGGAAGCTTCTCTGTTGGGCAGGGCCGTAGTTGGGGGGTGGCGAGGTGGGCCCCCACCAGGGGCGCAGGCAATGGAGTACACAAAATTGGCTAAAAATATATCCATAAATATAAATATTGATTATTGCCTCGTAAGAAATGATTTTAAATAGAGAAGGCACAGGCAAACTCGGCCCTCCAGATGTTTTGGGACTACAGTTCCCATCATCCCTGACCACTGGTCTTGTTAGCTACGGTTGATGGGAGTTGTAGTCCCAAAACAACTGGAGGGCCGAGTTTGCCTTTGCCTGAAATAGAGGGTGAATTGAATGAGGGGGCGTGTGGAGGAGAGGCGGAAAGAAGAGCTACTTTGTCTGTGGCTAGGGGGGTCCAAGCTGGACGGTTCTGCCAGGGGTATAATATCACCTAGCTACGGCTCTGCTGTTGGGGCAAATGGGACCCCCACCTGCTGGACTTTTTACTTGCATCTGGCCAGGGGGTGGCACCAGGGGAGCCAACTATAGGGATGGAAGGGGCTTCAGGCCCCTCAATATTTGTGGGCAGGGGGCTGAGACACCTCCCCCCCCAATGTTGAGGGAACTGACATCCCCTGCCACTGGGCAAGTACAGTGGTGCCCCGCAAGACGAATGCCTCGCAAGACGGAAAACTCGCTAGACGAAAGAGTTTTCCATTTTGGAGGTGCTTCGCAAAACGAATCTCCTATGGGCTTGCTTCGCAAGACGACAATGTCTTGCGAGTTCCTGCTGGTTGTTTTTTTCCTCCCCCCCCCCTTTTTCTAAGCTGCTAAGCCGCTTATCAGCTGATCCGATCAGCAGATTAGCCGCTAATAGCGCTAATAGCGCTAATCCGCTAATCCATCAATGGGCTTGCTTCGCAAGACGAAAAAACCGCTAGACGAAGAGAATCACAGAACGGATTCTTTTCGTCTTGCGAGGCACCACTGTATATAACTATTATTATTATTATTATTATTATTATGACAGGCACATTGCCTCAGATGCTGCAGGTACTATAATAGCTATCATCACTATTAGACAGGCCTGCACATAGCTTGCCTGAGGCGCAGGGCATTCTTGGCATGACAGTGTAAGTCTGGCAGGACCCTGGAAGCCCCTACCCCCCGGCTACCTTAGCCCTCAGAGGCCTGGGGCAAGTGTTCCTACATGCCCCCTCTGGCTACATGGGCCTGCTAGTAGCCATCTGAAAGCCTTATTCTCTATAGCATGGGGTTGCCAAACCTGGGTCTCCAGCTGTTTTTGGACTACAAATCCCATCATCCCTGACCACTGCCTGTGCTAGCTAGGGATCATGGGAGTTGTAGTCCAAAAGCAGCTTGAGAGCCAGGTTTGGGAAGCCCTGCCTTATAGATTTGTCCAATCCCTCTTTTCAGCCTTTCATCATTTCGGCTTGTGGAAGTGAATCCCATAGCAATGCATGAAGTAAACTTCCGTTTGTGTGCCCAAAGCTCCTAGCCTTCACCTTCATTGGGTTTTATTATATTGAAGAGGGAGAAGAACTTCTCTGGAGTGAGTGGGACAAACAAAAGCACACAGAAAGCCCCATTTTTCTCAGAGAAAAACAGCATGTCATTGTGAATTTCTGTGATGGTTTCTGGTCTTGACAGATACCACAGGGAAGCTATTTCAGTTTAGATTATCAAAGCATCTTATCTACCAGAATGGGAGCTATATACTTCTTGAAACAATCAGAAAAGAGCTCTGGCTAGAGATTGCTTTTGCCTCAATGTTATTTTAATATTCTTTGCATTCCATTTTACTGTCCTGTCACATCATATCAAGCGTAATATGACATGCCATAACATACCCTGACAGTGTATACCTAACGCACAGCAACAGGAGAATGAGATGGAACCCAGCCAGATCTCAGGCTTTTCCTGTATCCCTTCTCTCATTTCTGTTTCTCCGGCAAATTAGAAATCTGACGTTTCTCTTCTTGTGGAAAAACAAAGCAACACGTTTCACTCTCAGAAACGACATTTGCCAGGATCGGTTTTGTCAACTCATGGCTTCATTTGATCCTCATATGTGAAAATTAAAGGAACAAGCTCCACAGGAGCTCCCTTCGACGCTTCCATTCTTCCTTGCCTGCAGCTGTTTTGTTTCAGTCTCTCCTTTAAGGAAAACCAATTGTCTTTGTTTGACCACAATGAATTCCCCCTCTCTTCTTAATTCTCAGCAGACATCTGACTTGATGCTGAATGCAAACAAAAATGGCCCTGCTGAATCCTTTGCAGGTTACTTCCAAGCCTCCTGTGATTTCTTTCACTCCAGCCACCTATTGCCTGCTGTCTGCCATCGCAGTGGCTCCCCATCATTCAGGACTGAGCAGGTTATCCTGTTCCCTTTCAAAATGCCAACTGCTCAGACTTCTTCCTGCGATTCAAAAGCAAAAAAAGCAAAGAAACTGAATAGGCTGGATTTGCCCTCCCTATTTCCCTTGGGCTGCAGGAGGATAGATGAGATACCCCTTCTTGTATCTCTGACATTTTAGTTCAGTTTTAAAGTGAAGGTAGAGCTAATGGAAAATGTAAGGTTGGCTGCCCTGGAATATACAATGTTAATCTATCCACAGAACTTCTATGGCACTTTGAGGAAGATTCAGACATCAGTAAACCCACTGTAGTTCGGTTTTGAACCACCTTCCCTAGGATTCAGAGTACAATCGAGTTTCTGTCTGCCGGATATCTACGAGCTGCCTGTAGAGATGGTCATGCAAAGGGACCAATTACTTCCATTTCTGGTGGTCATTATTTTGTGGCATGCAACTGCACCTAGACTTCAGTATCCTGTTCGATACATGGGACAGGCATCCTCAGAATTCATCAGAGAAAAGTGCATCGTTTAAATATGTTGGCAGCGGTTGCCCGAATTAACGGGGTGGGTTGTGACATACCAAGGACTGGATTTAAGCAAGCATATGTTGCACATGCAGCCAAGAGAGGTTTGGGCTTGTATTTCTCAAGGAACACCCACATATACAGAAACAGACATGTACACCACATTGCAAATCTCTTCTGAAAGCAGTTTGCGAGAGGGCTCATTATGTCTACTGTCGAAAAAGAAAAGGGTCTAACATACCCAAGGGACCTGGACATCCAGAGGGGCTAATCTGTCGAGTTTGGTTTCTCTTGGTCTCTCATTTTTCCGATCTTAAATTGAGTTCTCCACATGTTTACATCAAGGTGGGGGTTTTAGTTAGGGCTGTGCACAGCTCTCTACACCTTGGCCGCAATCCATGGTGCCTCAATTAGGCTGATAAGCCCTTTTGCAAACATTTGATATAATGTATTTTGTATGTTATTTTTACTAAATAATAATAATAATAATAATAATAATAATAATAATAATAATAATAATAATAATTTATTTATACCCCGCCCATCTGGCTGGGTTTCCCCAGCCACTCTGGGCAGCTTCCAACAGAATATTAAAATACAATAGTCTATTAAACATTAAAAGCTTCCCTAAACAGGGCTGCCTTCAGATGTCTTCTAAAAGTCTGGTAGTTATTTTTCTCTTTGACATCTGCTGGGAGGGCATTCCACAGGGCAGGTGCCACTACCAAGAAGGCTCTCTGCCTGGTTCCTTGCAACTTGGCCTCTCGCAGTGAGGGAACCACCAGAAGGCCCTCAGTGCTGGACCTCAGTGTCTGGGCAGAATGATGGCGGTGGAGACGCTCCTTCAGGTATACTGGACCGAGGTGGTTTAGGGGTTTAAAGGTCAGCACCAACACTTTGATTTGTGCTCGGAAATGTATTGGGAGCCAATGTAGGTCTTTCAAGACCAGTGTTATATGGTCTCGGCGGCCGCTCCCAGTCAGCAGTCTAGCTGCCGCGTTCTGGATTAGTTGTAGTTTCCGGGTCACCCATTTATATGCACACTTTAGCATATGCCATTGGTTTTCAATCAGTGTGCCATGGCACCCTAGTATGCCTTGAATGATGGTCAGGGGTGCCCTGGGCAACACTGGCCTCTGACCCTCTTTCCTTCCCTCCTCGGATGTCCGCTCTTCCATCTTTGCCTCCCAAAGGCTTGCATAGCTGTTTGTTGTAGCAGCTCTGGCTATAAGCTCCACATGCGAATGGTGCCTCTGGGGGTGACCAGGAGGTGTTTCCCAGGCCCCTCGGGGGTGGTGTGAGGAGGCACCTCTCTTTGGGGAAGGGGGGTCAGCTCAGAGACTAGGGGTGGCTGCCCAGAGCACTCCCAAAGTGAGGGGAGAATAGAGGAGGCTGAGGGGACCCACCACAAAGGAGGGCATTCAAAAAGAGGTGAATGGCTACCAGCTCTGCAGGCAAGGGGTGAAATAGCTGGACTTCTGAGCCCCACAGGGGTGCCACAGAAAGAATGTAGTTGGTCAAGGGAGCTGTGGACCAAAAAAGGTTGAAAACCTCTGGTATATGAATTTTTGTACAGACTATGTGTCATTGCAAAATTCATAGGAGTGAATTTCAAAGGGTGACTGTGTTTTGGTTCACATACAGTGGTACCTCGGGTTACAGACGCTTCAGGTTACAGACACTTCAGGTTACAGACTCCACTAACCCAGAAATAGTACCTCAGGTTAAGAACTTTGCTTCAATGGCAGAATCCGAGACCAGGGAGAAGAGTCGGTGAAAGAAGACTGGAAGAAATTCAAAGACTACTTACAGAAACATTGTAAAATTAATGAATGTTTGAAGGATGTTGGATAGAAACTAAGCGGTTTCCAGCTGTAATGCTTTAAGAGATATGAAAAAAGGAGGTTTTACAAATGGGTAAAAGTTTAATGGTAAGGATTTGCTGAACTAACAAATCGAACTGGAATACAAAGAAGGGAGGTATGAGGAGGTCCGAGAAAATAAGTGTATGGAAGTTATGTTGTTGAAAATTAATGTGTGTTTTTAACTGTTTTTTATTTTGTATGTTTATTTTTCTTTTTTCTTGTTATATCTTAAAAATTTTTAATAAATATTGTCAGAGCTGCTTCCAGATCCTAGCTCACAGAGGATCACGCTAGCCAGCGATCATTAAGTAAAAGTCTTTATTGAGTTACAGTTTCCATTCTCAAGCTGCTGCGTGCAACTCTACGTCTAGTGGTTAGATCGGCGAAGCTCCGTCTGAGTCTCCGCCCCTTGTGCACCAACTTAATATCCTAGCCCTGCTCCACCTTTTCCGCCTGACTGTTCTCCTCTGGGTCCCTCTGCCCCCCGGGGTCTCTTCCTTCCGGGATTCTTCTGACGCCGACCCCCCGGGACCTCCTGTCTCCTTGCGCCGGGCTTTAGGACCTGGCTCCCTTTCCGGGCTGCCTTCTGCGTCACTTTCCTGTGCATTTGAACTTGGCGCGCGCGCCCAACCTTCCACTTTCCGTCTGACCGTTTCTTCGCTCCCCGATGGAGGTGTGGCCACTCCTGACTCGTGCCCTCCCCCCTGTTGTGAGCTGCCAGCGCTTGATCCCTGGCGCCCTTCCTCTTCCCTGCTCTCTGGCGGTGACGCTGGTCCCGATTTCCAACTGCTCTCCTCTGAGTCCCCTCTGGCTCTATCTTCCTGGGGTGTCCCCCTAGGCTCCCCCCTTGCCCTGGCCACTGGTGCTCCTTTCTTTGAATCTTCTGATTCACTGGAAAGACTCGGAGATCTCGGGTCGTCGTCATCACTCATCTTTTCTTCTGCCTCCTCCCCCTCGCTCTCTGTTTCCTCCCTTGCCCTTGCCTCTGCTCCTGAACCCCTGACATCCATCCCCCCCTCGAAGCCCCCTCTTCCCCCCTCCCCTCCTTCCGGTGCGGGAGCTGGGTGCTGCTGTGTCAGGGGGACGAATGTCGGATACAGTTCGCTTCCCGTGGCGGGCCTCCATCTGAAGTCTTCCGGTTCTTCCTCCCTGCTCTCGTCGACGACGGTCACCTCCGCTTCCATCTCTGTGCCGCCGTGCTCGAAACCTGGGTCGTCCCCGAAAACGTCCATGTCCGTCTCTCCCTCGCTTCCTTCTGGCAGCGTTGCTCGTCCTGGACCCTCCAGCCACTTTCTGCGCCACTGCTCCTCTGGTCTATCGTCCCACCAATACGAGGGTTCTGAGGCAGATCCCGAGGGTGACCCCTCCGGGGAACGGGCGTCTCGTATCGGTTCCTCCTCCGAGTCGAACCCCCGGAACGTGCTGGCTGAAAGCGTGGGCGTGAAAAGCCAGTCGTCGAAAAAGTCTTCTGGCATTGGCCTATGTGGGAAGAGGGCATGAAACTCTTCTTTGAGCAGAGGTTCGTCCAAAGCGTAGCCCGGCACCCAGCTGTTCGCACTGGCCGGGGTGCCCTTCTTGGCGAGAAAGTATTCTACCCCCTCTTCCCCCCATCTGGAGTCCAAAATCTCCGTGACTTCGTTGATGCGCTCCTCCTGTGCCACTCCCGCGTGCCCGGTTCTTTCTCTGAGCGGACTCGGTGCCGTTCCTGGTTCCTGAAACCTGTGTGGTGCCTTGTAGGGAGTGAGCACCGATCTGTGGAACACCGGATGCATCCTGGAACCCTCCGGAAGCGCCAGCCTGAAAGCCACCGGGTTGACCTGCTCTTCGACTTGGTACGGCCCCAGTTGCTTATGCCCTAGTTTCTTCTTCGCCAACGACCTGGCCGGCACTGCGTGGGCTGCTAACCAGACCCAGTCTCCCACATGGATCTCTTCGCCAACCCTTCTGTGTTTGTCCGCTTGTACCTTGTATGCGTGTTTGGCCAGCTCCAGGTGCCACCGCAGCTGATCGTGGACCTCCTGCAACTCCGACGCGAACGCATCTGCTGTCTGCGGCTCCCCCTCCCCCATTCTTTCCAGTCCCGGGAAGGTTCTGGGGTGCCTCCCGTTGTTGGCGAAGAACGGCGTGACCCCCGTGGACACGTGCTTCGTGTTGTTGTAGGCGAACTCGGCGAGAGGCAGGTAATCCACCCACGTCGCAGGCTGTTGATTCGCATAACATCTCAGGTACTGCTGCATGATGGCATTGACCCGCTCCGCTAGCCCGTTGGTCTGCGGGTGTCTAGCCGACGCCAGGTTGATCTTGACGTTCAGGAAGCCCATCAGCTTCTGCCAGAAATTCGAGATGAACTGTCGCCCTAGGTCGGACAGAATAGACCGCGGCAGACCGTGAACCTTGAACACGTGGTCTATGAACAGTTTGGCGGTTTGTTCCGCCGTGGCCACCTTAGCACACGGAATGAAATGTGCCATCTTGGAGAACAAGTCCACCACCACCAGCACGGCCGTCTTGCCCCTCGAGCTGGGCAGATCCGTGACAAAGTCCAGGGCCACTCTCTCCCATGGTTCGACCGGAGTTTGCAGCGGTTCCAACAGTCCGGCCGGCGGTCTGTGCACTGGTTTGGCCCTCTGGCAGGTGTCACACCTCGCTACGTAGTCCGCGACTTCCCCTCTCATTCCGGGCCACCAGAAGTCTCTGGCGACTAATTCCACCGTCTTTTCCTTGCCGAAGTGCCCGGCAGTGGGCGCGTCGTGCAGCTGCTGCAGTACCTTGGCGCGAAGTTCGTCTCCCGGCACGTAGATGGCCCCTTTACGGATGAGCAATCCATCTCGCAGCTGGAACTCGTCGGTCGCTGCCGTGCCCCTGTGCACCTCTGCCATCTTTGCTTGCGCGAAGGAGTCATCCTGCAACGCTCGTCGCACCGCCTCCAGGTCAACTGTTGCCGCAGCGCACGCCCACACTGTTGGTGCGAAGATGTGCATGGCGGCCGCTGGCGTTGCCTCCTCCAGATACTGCGGCTTACGGGAGAGAGCATCCGCCATGATGTTGGTGTCCCCCGGGACATACTCTATTCGGAAGTCGAAGTTCGCAAAGAACTCAGCCCAACGTATCTGCCTCTGGTTCAGGAACTGTGCCGTGCGCCAGTGCTCCAGATTCTTGTGGTCCGTGCAGACCTGCACCGTGTGCTTGGCGCCGATCAGGAAGTGCCTCCACGCTTTGAACGCTGCATGAATGGCCAGCAACTCCCTGTCCCAGATGGTGTAGTTCTGTTCGGACTTGCTGAGCTTCCTGGAGTAAACCGCTCCCGGCCTCCAAACCCCCTGCGGGTCTTTCTGCAGCAGGACTGCTCCCACGGCTCTGTCCGAAGCGTCTGTCTCCACCCTCATCGGCCTGCTGGGGTTGACATGAAGCAGCTGCTCTTCCGACGCGAAGAGACGCTTGAGTGCCTGAAAGGACTGCTCCGCCTGCTCTGTCCAGATGAACTTCTTTTTCTTGGAGCTGAGCGTGTCCGTGATGGCCGCTGTCTGCATGGCAAAGCCTTTGATAAACTTGCGATAGAAATTCGCGAAGCCGACAAACCGTTGGACCTCCTTCCGGTTGCGTGGGCTTTTCCAATCCAACACTGCTCGAACCTTGGCGCTGTCCATGGCGAGCCCCTTGTCAGACAACTTGTAGCCCAGGAAATCCACCTCCGTCACGTTGAATTGGCACTTCTCCAGCTTGGCGTAAAGCCTATGCTGCTGTAGTCTGCTCAGCACTTCCTTGACGTGTCTGTCATGCTCCTGCTGCGATTCCGAAAAGATCAGGATGTCATCCAAGAAACAGACGCACGTCTTGTAGAGGAGCCCGGCCAACACGTGATGCATGAACGCTTGAAAAACGTGGGAGCCATTTTGCAATCCAAAAGGCATAACTCTATATTCGTAGGTGCCCAGGGGCGTGAACATGGCTGTCTTCCACTCATCTCCTTCCCGCATGCGAATGAGGTTGTATGCCCCTCGCAGGTCCAACTTGGTGAACACGCTGCCCTTCCGTACCTTTGCGAGGAGGCCGTCGATTCGGGGCATGGGGAAGTCCGATGGCTTGGTCACACTGTTTAAGATGCGATAGTCCACTACAAGCCTTTTTTGGGGCGTGTCCCGCTTCTTAACAAAGAATACAGGACTGCCCCCCGCTGCCTTGGACTCTCGGATGAAACCGCGCTCCAAATTATGATCTATGAACTCTTTGAGTTCCTGCAGTTCGTCCTCAGACATGGAATACAGCTTCCCTTTGGGCAGCGCCGCCCCCGGCAGCAGGTCAATTTTGCAGTCATATTGTCTGTGGGGGGGTAGCCTGTCTGCCTCCTTCTCGCAGAAAACCTCCAAAAATTCTGCGTACTTGTGGGGAACCGCTTGCAGCGTGCCTAGCTGCAGCTGTGACTCCTCTTCCTCTCCTTCCTGCCGGGGCACGATGCAGTGTTCAGCACAAAAGGAAGAGCCGAAGGTCAGCTGCCTCTGGTACCAAGCCAGCGTTGGGCTGTGCTTGTCCAGCCAACTCATGCCCAATACAATGGGCGTGTCCGATAGTTGAGTGACGTTGAAGCTGATGATTTCCCTGTGATTCCCAAGTCGCATCACCATTGGTGGCGTCTGCTTCACCACTTGCCCCCCTAGCAGCTCCCTGCCATCCACCGTGACAACCTGCAGGGGCAGCGTGGCAGGCAGCAACTGTATAGCGTGCCAGTCGACAAAGTCCTGCCCTATAAAGTCCACATTGCTTCCTGAGTCAATGGTGATTGGCACGTCCATGGTGATTCCATTGGGCAGCTGGAGCGATGCGGTGAGCCTCACTACTGGTTTGGGCGGGAGGGGGTCCATGGGCTGTAAAATCTCTGGGGACTTCTTCACTGACACGTCTGGCTGGGCCCCAGTGCCTCTTCCTCCAGCCAGACTCCGTCGTTTCCCTGCTGCGTTGCTGCAGTTACCATTGCTGAGGCTGCAGTGTGCTGGTGGAGCCTCCAGGGACACTCTTTCGCCATATGCTGCGGATCATCGCAGATGTAACACTTCCTGTTCCCTCTAGGAGGCTTCGCTTTCACTGCTGCCGGTGCTAGGGCTCTGGCTGCTGACTGAGCCCTTGCACTTCCAACCTCCATAGGTTCCGTCCCTCCTCCAGGCGGAGGCGTGGATTGCGCACGCGCTGCTTCTCTGGGAAGGAAGGAGGAGCCCCTGGCTGGTTCGCGCCCTCCACGCCCTTCGTCCCTGCTCCACGGACGTTCTTCCAGCCGCACCCCCACCGCCAGCGCCCTCTGAACGATCTCCTGCGTGGTCCGGGGTCTCTCCCCCCTCGCAATTTCATCTTTAACCGAGCCGTGCAATCCCTCCCAAAACAGGTCTCTTACCGGAGCCGAATCTCTGTCCCATTCCAGGGCACTGACCAAAGCAAAAAAGCGGGCATGGTACTGCCTTACGCTGGCCCTCCCTTGCTTCAGTCCATGTATCTGCTGCCGAGCAAGATCCACGTCAATGCTTGATAAAAAGCACCCATCCATCGCTTTAATAAAGGCATCCGCATTTTGGAGCGCCGGATCCTTATCCCTCCACAAATTGCGCAGCCATGCTTTAGCATCTCCATGCAAATGGGACATGATGAATCCCACTTTCTCTTGTTCATCTCTAAAGTCTTTGTTCAGCAGTTGCAGTGCACACATTAGATCTGCTCTAAAGTTGGGGTACTGTTGCAGGTTCCCATCGAAGTGAGAGACCAGACCGCCTGTTCGTCTCCCCAACCCAATTCCCTCCTGTTTGGGTGTCAGTTGCCCTTGCTTCGTAAGCATGTCCAACCTGACCTGGAGATCCCTGTAGGCGGCAGCTGCCTCCTCCTCTCTCTTCCTGGATGCGAGAGCCTCGGCATTCAGTTGTGACACTGCTTCTCTGAGTTCCGCTATCTGCTGCTCAGCCATCATGTTGTCTGCCGTTCGTGAGCTCGCTAGTAGGCACCCGCTTTCTCTCCTCTCCTTGAGGCCGTAGATGCCCACAATTATGGGACGGAGCTTACTGTCAGAGCTGCTTCCAGATCCTAGCTCACAGAGGATCACGCTAGCCAGCGATCATTAAGTAAAAGTCTTTATTGAGTTACAGTTTCCATTCTCAAGCTGCTGCGTGCAACTCTACGTCTAGTGGTTAGATCGGCGAAGCTCCGTCTGAGTCTCCGCCCCTTGTGCACCAACTTAATATCCTAGCCCTGCTCCACCTTTTCTGCCTGACTGTTCTCCTCTGGGTCCCTCTGCCCCCCGGGGTCTCTTCCTTCTGGGATTCTTCTGACGCCGACCCCCCGGAACCTCCTGTCTCCTTGCGCCGGGCTTTAGGACCTGGCTCCCTTTCCGGGCTGCCTTCTGCGTCACTTTCCTGTGCATTTGAACTTGGCGCGTGCGCCCAACCTTCCACTTTCCGTCTGACCGTTTCTTCGCTCCCCGATGGAGGTGTGGCCACTCCTGACTCGTGCCCTCCCCCCTGTTGTGAGCTGCCAGCGCTTGATCCCTGGAGCCCTTCCTCTTCCCTGCTCTCTGGCGGTGACGCTGGTCCCGATTTCCAACTGCTCTCCTCTGAGTCCCCTCTGGCTCTATCTTCCTGGGGTGTCCCCCTAGGCTCCCCCCTTGCCCTGGCCACTGGTGCTCCTTTCTGTGAATCTTCTGATTCACTGGAAAGACTCGGAGATCTCGGGTCGTCGTCATCACTCATCTTTTCTTCTGCCTCCTCCCCCTCGCTCTCTGTTTCCTCCCTTGCCCTTGCCTCTGCTCCTGAACCCCTGACAAATATCTTTAAAAAAAAGAACTTTGCTTCAGGATCATAGCTGTCAACTTTTCCCTTTTTTAAAGGGAAATTCCCTTATTCCGAATAGGATTCCTCACAAGAAAAGGGAAAAGTTGACAGCTATGTTCAGGATGAGCACAGAAATTGTGCAGTGGTGGTGCAGCAGCAGGAGGAGGCCCCGTTAACTAAAGTGGTACCTCAGGTTAAGAACAGTTCCAGGTTAAGAATGGACCTCCAGAACGAATTAAGCTTTTAACCCGAGGTACCACTGTCTTTTTTTGGACAGTGAAAATTAGGTCACTTCACCTTAAAAGCAAACTGAATCAAATTTCTCGTCATCCCTACATTTCAGACTTGCCGAAAGTAGCTCATGGGATCCTGGTGGAAAAGCCCCACCTCAACACAATACATAGAGAAAAGAGATACATTCATAAAGCTGGGCTGTGTAACCTGAATTTTAGGAACGTCCAATGGACATGCAATTGGCAACGTGCATGTCCTTTTGGGGGGACGCAGGTGGCACTGTGCATTAAAACACAGAGCCTAGGACTTGCCGATCAGAAGGTCGGCGGTTGAAATCCCCACAATGGGGTGAGCTCCCGTTGCTCGGTCCCTGCTCCTGCCAACCTAGCAGTTCGAAAGCACGTCAAAGTGCAAGTAGATAAATAGGTACTGCTCTGGCGGGAAGGTAAACGGTGTTTCTGTGCGCTGCTTTGGTTCGCCAGAAGCGGCTTAGTCATGCTGGCCACATGACCCGGAAGCTGTACGCCGGCTCCCTCGGCCAATAAAGCGAGATGAGCGCCGCAACCCCAAGTTAGCCACGACTGGACCTAATAGTCAGGGGTCCCTTTACCTTTACCTTTATGTCCTTTTGGACCCGGAAGAGGGCAGAACTGGGGCAGAATGGGGTGAGGCACTTATGCACACTCCACTGAAATGTGGGGAGGGGGAATGGAACTCCACCATGAAATGGCCGCAGCCTGTAGTTGGCTTCCAGCTTTCAGAAGGAGATTAGCCTAAAAGAAAGGATGTCTCCATTCTTGTCACCCTTTTCGACATATGCCATAGCACCAATCTGAGAGCTGTAATCATGCAGGCATATTATAAGGGAAATTTTGTGGTCTATAGAATGCCAAATCATAGAATACACTCAAGTCATATTGTGCAATGAGCCTTCAGGGACAAGCATCAGTGACTTTGAAGAGAAGGATGTTAACAACACTGATAAAGGCATCCGAGTGGCTAGAGAATACTTTTTGTAGCCTCCCGTCTGAAAAACCCAAACACAACTCTTCCAAACGCATCACAATCAGTTATCATATCTTGCTTGCATTCATCTTGCAATTTTAGCTATTAGAATTAACGAGGTGTTTACATTATTTAGATGCATTATGATGCAAATTGGTTTATAATGTGAAACGGATAGCTGACGAGAAATTAGCTGCTAGAAAATGAAGGGAAGCCCCCGAAGCTAAAAGTATCCCTTTTAATAAACAAATTCATGCACCCATTTAGAAAACCTCACAAATGTTATAATTCTGATAAGAAAAGTGAACCTTCACCAAGCAGCTCCTAGAGCTCAGAGCGTCTTTTACCAATTTTGTCCAACTTAACATCTATGACCCTGTCAGGAGAGCAATAGCATTGCTTCAACCATCTGTGGCCTGATGACCTCCCACTTGAATTATTGCAATGCATTGGATGTGGGGCTGCCTTTGAATGTGTCCCCAAATACTGCACAGAATATGGCAGTAAGATTGTTAATGTTATGCCAGTACTCTTCCATTTTTCAGTACATTTCCGAGCACAATTCAAAGTGTTGGTGTTGACCTTTAAAGCCCTAAATGGCCTCGGCCCAGTATACCTGAAGGAGCGTCTCCACCCCCATCATTCTGCCCAGATTCTAAGGTCCAGCGCCGAGGGCCTTCTGGCGGTTCCCTCACTACGAGAAGCAAAGCTACAGGGAACCAGGCAGAGGGCCTTCTTGGTAGTGGCACCCACCCTGTGGAACACCTTCCCATCAGATGTCAAAGAGATAAACAACTACCTGACATTTAGAAGACATCTGAAGGCACCCCTGTTTAGGGAAGCTTTTAATGTGTGACATTTTAATGTATTTTAAATCATTGTTGGAAGCTGCCCAGAGTGGTTGGGGAAACCCAGTCAGATGGGCGGGGTACAAATAAATTATTATTATTATTATTATTATTATTATTATTATTATTATTATTATTATTATTATTATTATTATTATTATTATTTGATTGGCTTCTGTTTCAATTCAAAGTGTTGGGTTTGGCCTTTAAGGCTCTTTGTAGCTTGGGACCTCAGGACTTGAATGAATCCCTCTTTCACAAGGATCCACAAAGACATCTTCATTTCAGGCCCTTCTTAGAATGCCCTCACCAAGTGTTGGATAGCTGTGAGTGAGAGGGCCTTTTCAGTGGTGTCTCCACTGTGCAGGTGCGTGTTATAAAAGGTAAAGGACCCCTGGATGGTTAAGCCCAGTCAAAGGCGACTATGGGGTTGACTCCTCCACAACCCCACTTCCGTAGTTTCTTATGCATCCTTCCCACTTTGCTGACCTACACACATCCTTCCTTGAGAACACTACGCTTCCCCCAGCGTTCTAGCATTCTACAGCCTCAGCTCAGAGGATAATACTTAAGCTGTCATGTGTGTTTTTGAGTACTATTTTAAAAATTTCTCGTATGCCCCTTGTGGCATATGTCACATTCCTGAGAACTTTCTCCATCTCCAACGTTCTCAACTTGACTTTCACTTTTTCTCAACTTGACTTTTTGAACAAAAATATAACATCTTCTAGTCACTGATGGAATAAGATGATGAAAAGCTCTTAACTCAAAACGTAGCTTATTTATCATGTCTCAACATTATCTATCATTTATTATCCTTACAAATTTCTGTGACAGACTTCATCCTTCCTGAATCCAGAGTTGCAATGAATGCCATCTATTTCACTCTTTAAAAATTCAAATATATTCCCCGGGCTATCTATACAACTCTTATAAACTTCATCAGCACTTGATACCAAAGTAACTTTTTCTGTCTTTGCAACATGCTTGCTACTTATGCCATTTATTTCAATTATGATACAATAGATGCCGCTTTCCAAAAGCTGAGTAGAAATCTAAACCCAAATTTCCCAGTAGTCCAACTCTCTATTACTGAGTCATGATGAATAATCACTTAATGCATTGACTCCAATCTAGTAACTGGTTTGCTTCCATAATAGGGGATCCACACACATAGAATAGAGTTATTTGAACATGAGCAGTGATTAGTATGGGTAAGAACAAGCTTCCTGGTGCAAAAGTCCGTACTGGATGAAGGAGAAACTGAGCACTTCACATATGAATTAATATGGCTCCATAGCAGTGCAGCACATGCTTATGAATACAACAAAGTTAAATGTGATCCTCTATATTCTTACCAATGACTACTCACAATACTGTAACACAGCAGTGGGTGGTGCTGTGGTCTAAACCACTGAGCCTCTTTGAATCCCATTGCTCTGTCCCAGCTCCTGCCAACCTATCAGTTCGAAAGCATTCCAGTGCAAGTAGATAAATAGGTAGTGCTGCGGCGGGAAGGTAAATGGTGTTTCCGTGCACTCTGGCTTCCGTCACAGTTTTCTGTTGTGCCAGAAGCGGTTTAGTCATGCTGCCCACATGACCTGGAAAGATGTCTGTGAACAAACGCCAGCTCCCTCGGCCTGAAAGTGAGATGAGCTCTACAACCCCATATTCTCCATTGACTGGACTGAACCGTCCAGGGGTCCTTTACCTTTACCTTAACCCTTCATCTGCTTGCAGTCTGAGATGAGCTCTCCAGATAGTGTTTTCACCAACATCTGCCAGTTTCTCTTAGGTCCATCATGAGACGTCCACCAGCTTCTAACCATAGATACCAACAGCCTTCAAGCAAGCAAACTTGCCTTATTATTGCTCCCTAGCATCCCACTGCCAGAGGATTGCCTCCTTCCATTCACCAGTTTGCCTCCTCCAAGTGGAAGAAACCTGGGCAGTGCTGAATGTCATATCCATTGCCAGGTATGTCCTGGAAACAGAAAAGGGCTTTCCCCTTGGCCTGCCTGTATATCCACTCAGCTGCCAGGTGCTTTTGTGACATCACAAGAAACCCACAGCCAATGGCAACAGCTGGGGAGGCATCATCTTCATTGCTTTGAGCCTCACAATGGCGGGTGGGCCTTTTGGTGATTGTGTGCTTGTTTATTCAGGACACGGGTGGCACTGTGGACTAAACCACTGAGCCTCTTTGGCTTGCCGATTGGAAGGTAAGCAGTTTGAATCCCCGCAATGAGGTGAGCTCCATTGCTCTGTCCCAGCTCCTGCCAACAGAGCAGTTCAAAAGCACACCAGTGCAATTAGTTAAAGAGGTACCGACGCGGTGATGAGGTGATGGTAAATGGCATTTCTGTGCACTCTGGTTTCTGTCATGGTGTTCTGTTTTGCCAGAAACAGTTTAGCCATGCTGGCCACATGACTCCAAAAGCTGTCTGTGGACAAATGCCAGCTCCCTTGTCCTGAAGCAATCCCATAGTCGCCTTTGACTGAGCCTAACTGTCCAGGGGTCCTTTACCTTTTACCCATAGCAGTATCATATCCATGTTCCATCCCATGGATGGAAATGTCAATCAAGATACTCAAATAAGTGACAACACGGTGGTTTTCCTTCCTGCAAAACAATGTATTGTTGACATGATTGTGACCCAGTACAGGCAAGTAGAAAAGTTTGACTGAGTTGTCAAAGTTAACTAAAACATGTTAACATTTTATGACACTCATTCTAATGTGTGGCAAAGGTTGCAAGCTGTATGAAGTATTCGGGTTTCTCGACACTTAGCTCTTGGTAAATGGGTAATGGCCCAGTGCAGACAACCTGCTTACCAAATGGAAAGGTTTTCTACCATAGTTTTGCTTGACTATCTCAACTTTTTTTTCCTGCTGCACACTCTAAAGTTAATGCAATCTATTGTAAAGGAGGTTCATGTCCAATATTTAATATTACAGAGTTTGAAATTAGGAAATGCCATTTGAAAAGCTTGTTGAATCAGAATAAAGTGGTACCTCTGGTTACGTACTTAATTCATTCCGGAAGTCTGTTCTTAACCTGACACTGTTCTTAACCTGAAGCACCACTTTAGCTAATTGGGCCTCCCACTGCTGCCGCGCCATCAGAGCATGATTTCTGTTCTCATCCTGAAGCAAAGTTCTTAACCTGAGGTAATATTTCTGGGTTAGCGGAGTCTGTAACCTGAAGCGTATGTAACCTGAAGTGTATGTAACTCGAGGTACCACTGTAGAGGTCTTTGTAACCAAGACATGGTCCAAATGCAGGCTACTAAAAAATAAACAGGTGCAAAGAAATTAGCATTTTGTGACTGAGGTGATACTAAATTTCTTCAGCTAGAACGAGTACAATGTGCAGAGATTGTTTTAGGAAAAAGGAAACTAATGATAAAATAAAATGTCAGCCACGGTTGCAAAACAAATTTTGGGTGATCTCTAACATTAGTCAGACATTAAATCAATGGACTTAAATGCACTGATTTCAAGAGGTCTATTCTGAGCACAACTAATATTGCAAATTATTAAATTACAACATTTAATGAAGGACTCAAATGCCAGAATTTTCTTTGATATGCTATAAATGGTAAAAGTATTGCCTGATAAAAGGTTATCTTGAAACTTGCTCTCTTTTATGAATACCTAATAAAAATGTAGAATGAAAATCCACAAAATGAACCCAGTTTGTTTCATGCCCCAGAGACACTGAAGTTTATTTTTCAACAGGATGTTTTTTTACAAAAATGTTCTGATCCTAATTTTAAGTCGGCTTCTAATGTATCTGCTACGGAGATAGCAGCATTGATTATACCAGTTAATTCAAAAGTAAATGCAAAGAAACATCAGGCTAAATTCTATTTGATTTGCGCTTTCAATATACGGCAGGCTGCGCTTTCTTGCTTGATTCCTACAAATGTGTTTGCTCTGAGTGCCAGGCAGAGATTATAGAAGTCTCTCTTTCTTTACATGTTTATTCAGTTCTCCATCCGGTGACTTGAGGGATTACTGCATTATTAAAGGGAAAATATGTGGTTAATACTTTATTGCTAGGTCAAAGATATTTGAGAGATGTTCTTGCTCTAGTTAAAAACAGCATTGTACAAAATAAAAGTAAGATTATAACTATAGTACGTACTGTTAGCTGCAATCCATTGTCCATTCTGTCCAAGAGTTTGTCGACTGAACAGCTGGGGACGAAGTCCGGGGGAATGGTTATATAGCTAATGTGGAGACCATATAACATCCTGCGTTTCTGCTATCTGCTTCAACATAAAGCTATAGCACCGATAAGGAACTTTTTGTAGCTGAGGGCTGCATTCTCTCACAGGCATCATTTCAGAGCTGGTATTCACAAGTCAGTGGAGGGACATGGCCAGAGGCAAAAACTGGGGGAGCAATCGGCAAGTAGCTATCACTGGGCTAACAGTCACATACAGCTAGGCACTGAATTGTGCCAGAAACTACAGTTAGGTCCATTATGAGACATCCACCAGCTTCCAACCATGGATACCAGCAACCTCCCTAGCATCCCATTGCCAGAGGATTGCCTCCTTCCATTCACCACTTTGCCTCCGTCAAGTAGCAGAAACCTGGGCAGTGCTGAATGTCACATCCATTGCCAGGTGTGTCCTGCTGGAAACAGAAAAGGGCTTTCCCCTTGGCCTGCCTTTATATACACTCAATGGCCAAGTGCTTTGTGACATCACAAGAAACCTATAGCCAATGGCAACCGCTGAGGAGGCATCATCTTCATTGCTTTGAGCCTCACAATGGTGGGTGGACCTATCAGTGATTGTGTGCTTGTTTATTTGGGACATGGGTGGAGCTGTGGTCTAAACCACTGAGCCTCTTTGGCTTGCCAATCAGAAGGTCGGGTTGAATCCCCATGACAAGGTGAGCTCCCGTTGCTCTGTCCCAGCTTCTGCCATCCTAGCAGTTCGAAAGCACACCAGTGCAAGTAAATAAAGAGGTACCACTGCAGTTGGAAGGTAAATGGCGTTTCCATGAGCTCTGGCTTTCGTCACAGTGTTCAGTTGCACCAGAAGTGGTTTAGTCATACTGGCCACATGACCTGGAAAGCTGTCTGCAGACAAACGCCAGTTCCCTTGGCCTGAAGTGAGATGTACCCCATAGTCGCCTTTGACTGGACTTAACCATCCAGGGGTCCTTTACCTAGACATTGAATTGCATCTGACATTGTACTAGCTGAAGGCAAGCTTACCCAGCAGATCTTGCAGGTCATATGAGGCTGCAATGAGAGGAGGAAATTGCCCCCAAATGAGCACCCAATTTTAAGCAATCTTCACTCCTCCAGTGCAGCCCCATATGACACAGCCTAGGGTGTTTGGAGGTTACCATTATATTTTCAACACAGTATGGGGGGTGTAAAAGAAAAGAAAGATCAGTTGCAGGAGATTGCCCATGCAATGTTGTATACAATCAATTCTATTTTAGGTTTTCTAGGGTGGTAGTTTTATTTTTTGCAGTACTGTATTAACTTGAAAACTAATAGCAAACTGGATCAATCCAGGTTAATCGTGTATTTAGTCAAGTAAATCAAACTGGATTATTATTAAATGATAAATTAGATACATACCAATCAAGAGTAGAATGTGGGGAAATAAGTGCCTCTTTCCTTTTCTAACAAGCTTTTTATATTAAGAAAGAGACATTCATGCTCTCAGAAATGGAAACTAGCTGTGCAATTCTGACCCTGAGATTGCACTGGGGATAATAGTTTTTCCACTTTGGTGCAAAGTGGGGAATGATTGATTGTTTTATTTGAGAAAATCAATTCTGTTATTGGAGAATAGAGAAAAACAAAATAGTTGTTTGGCTTAGTTGTTCAATAATGACACAGAAAGCTGAAAAAGTTTCTGCAAAGGAAATAATTACCTCAAGCAGGTTTCATTAGCTGCGGAGCAAATTCCAATGTCAGAGGTCAATACTATCTTGCTTGTTGACTGCTATTTGTCAATTTGTTCTCACAACAGGTAGCAGGAGAAAGCAAAATGCAGCAGTTAGCATTGGTTAAGTAGTAAAATATTTCTCTGCTGGCAAGATTTATTAAATTGTCAGAGTCTGATCCAAGTTAATATGTTAGCTGTGCTCCCTGTGGATCTCTCTTAGAAATAGTTCAGAGGCCTGAGTTGGTGCATGTTGAAACACATGGCACCTATTTTGTGTCAGCTAAAGGTAAAGGTAAAGGGGCCCCTGGCCATTAGGTCCAGTTGTGGACGACTCTGGGGTTGTGGTGCTGATCTCGCTTTACTGGCCAAGGGAGCCAGCATACAGCTTCCGGGTCATGTGGCCAGCATGACTAAGCCACTTCTGGTGAACCAGAGCAGTGCATGGAAATGCTGTTTACCTTCCCACCGGAGCGGTACCTATTTATCTACTTGCACTTTTTGGTGTGCTTTCAGACTGCTAGGTTGGCAGGAGCTGGGACCCAGCAATGGGGGCTCACCCCGTCATGGGGATTCAAACCACCAATCTTCTGATTGGCAAGCCTTAGCCTCTGTGGTTTAGACCACAGCGCCACCCACGTCTGTGTCGGCTAAATTGGTTGCCAATTCATTTCCAAGCCCATGTAGTAGTTAAAATTATAACAATAAACAGTTTGGAACCAAGCTAGTTGAAGAATTGCCTGCGTCCATATGAGCCTGTCCTGGCCCTAAGATCAGCCTTTGAGGTCCTACTCACATGCCTGCCAACAAAAAATATTAGACTCATAGGCAAAACATAGAAATATAGGCAGAAGCTTTATACTGTACTGGACCATGTGTTCCTATAGTTCTGTACTGTTGACACTGACTAGCACTGACTGGCTCTCCAGGGTTTCATACAGAGAATATTCCCAGCCTAACATGAACTGAACTTTGGACCTTTTGCAAGCAAAGCAGATGCACTTCCAATGAACCACAGCCATTCATTCCATAACCATTCATATCTCCAGTTAAAAGCACCAATGGGAAAGCCTATGTTGCTACCTGAGAGCTGCTGCCAGACATATTTTTACAAAATATTGGGCTACATGAGCAGATTGTCTGGTTGTGTATAAATGATTTCTGTGAAACACTGGGAAGCTTATTTTATTTTATTTTTTACAGTAACCCCAAACTATGCATGTGTGAGCAGAACCTAAATTTAGCAGAGAAGTCAACCAAAGGTATAGAGTCTTATGTTCTTAATACATAGGTACTGTATCATAACCTATCATAAATTAAATGGTTCAGCGAGAGCTGTCAGTGATCTGGCTATTTCAAAATGCATGTGGAAGTAAATTGCAAAAAGACAAATTAAGCTTAAGTACTTAACAGATATAAGTATGTGATCAAAGACCAGCAAAATGACTCAGTAGCTGAGTGATATTTTTGATGTAAACTTCAATTTGCAGACAAAAACTATGCAATTATGTTCCATAAGAAAGGGACACTGTCCAATTTCGCTTTCATTTGGTTTAGTTCAACTAACATTGTTTTGATATCCATTGCTGTCAATTATACATCCTAGGCAAAGATGCTGAAACAATTTGCATAGCTTAAATTGCTAGATATTTTGAATCCATTTTCTCATGGCACACTGCACTAAATGTGCAATAATTGTTCCTCTGTAATATCTAGCATTTTATTTTTCATGGGGCGCATATTATAAATATGCCATTAATTATTATTTTTTAAGGCAATTGGCTTTTTTTGCCTTTGTTATGGAACAAACAGTGTTTTCTGTACGACCCATAAGCAAACAATGAAAAGGCTAGCCTTGGGGGAAAGGCAAACAACTAATGTGTTCTAAGCAGTGCCCAAAGTTACTATTAGACAAAGTAGACCACAGTGTGTGACACCCACATTCTCAAGGGCACCATTCATTCTGTCTGCTCCCTACACACTGAACTGCTAAAAAATTAAGGGTTGATTAAGCAGCATTTGCAGTGGAAAGAATGAGATAATTCTAGGAAATCCTTTTAAAAATCTGCACATTGAAACAGTCACAAGGCAAACTGAGGACTTGGCTTCACTTTTTTCTTGTTTTAATTTACAAGAGACTGTTTTCCAGGCTTCCAGGTGGAAAAATCGAAACTAGAGACAGAACTGTTAGAACCAAAGACTAAGGTACTTTCGAGAATGTATAACTTGCTGCTTAAATGGAATACTCAGGATGAGACAGTCAAATCAGCTATGATAAAATGGGCTCAGGATATTGGGTACAACATTATGTTTGAAGACTGGAAAAGGTTATGGACCACCGGTATGAAATTCACGGCTTGTAATGCCTTGAAAGAGAATATTATGAAAATGATATACAGGTGGTACATGACCCCAGTCAAGCTTGCTAAGATATATCATTTGTCTGATAATAAATGTTGGAAATGTAAGGAGGCTGAAGGGACATTCTTTCACCTCTGGTGGACTTGTCCAAAAGTGAAGGCCTTCTGGGAAATGATTTATAATGAGCTAAAAAAGGTGTTTAAGTACACCTTTCCCAAGAAACCAGAGGCCTTCCTCCTGGGCATTGTCGGCCAGAAGGTGCTAAAGAAGGATAGAACTTTTTTTATGTATGCAACGACAGCAGCAAGAATTCTCATTGCAAAATACTGGAAGACACAAGATTTACCCACACTGGAAGAGTGGCAGACGCAATTGATGGACTATATGGAACTGGCTAAAATGACTGGCAGAATCCGAGACTTGGAAGAAGAAACAATGGAGGAGGATTGGAAAAAATTTGAGGATTATTTACAAAAATTTTATAAGTTATATGAATGTTAAGAATCTGCATGATTTGGAAAATCTAGCTTCAGCAATAAGATTTGATGTTATGGGAATTTAAGTAATATTATTGAAAGGACTAATGTTTAAAACAATACTATATCTGTTTTTAGAGTAAATTGATAATAAGTATTTTAAACCTAAAATATAATTATTTGAAAGAACAAAAGAATGCATGAAACAAGGTTATAATTTGCTGATATTTTTATTGTAAAGAATGCATGGTGAGGGAGACGTGGGGAAGTCCGGTTGGTTATGGAAAAATGTTTTGGAAGGATGATTCTCTTTTTCTCTTTTCTTTCTCTTTTCTGTTATTTCTTTGTATATCTGACTCAGTATCTGTATCTGGAAAAAATGCAATAAAAATATTATTAAAAAAAAATAATTTACAAGAGACTGTTTTCTACCCGAACTACTTCATTTTCTACTATTAGGGTTTTTCCTCAGACAGCTGATATTCCCCCTCCCAATTGATTTTATTTTAACAATAAAGTAAAAGTCAATGAAATGGTAGAGTAGTTAATTCTTCACATTTCATAAACAGAGTAAGGTGTCACAGGACGAGATCAGATAAGTGTGAGGCCAGGTTCCACTTTATATTTACCAAACTAAAGGTCTATAATACCCTGTACAGAAAATGTACAACAATGCAGACTTTAAAAAAGAACTTTCCCCATTCAGCTTACAGGTTTCTGACACTAAGATTTGTGATTAGAAACCAACCACAATTTCCTGTGGTGTCTGAACTGAAAAATGTGGTTTCTTTGGTTAGTGAGAACAAGTCCAGACAAAATTTTGTTTTCAGATCCTGGTTTGTTGTCATGCCATAGTTTGAATAAACCACAGTTCAGACATTACAAGAAACTGTGGTTGGTTTAAAACTGGAAACAGAAACTTTCAGTTTGAAAGAGGAGCTGACATGTTGGGGGGTGATCAAGTCCAAGTCTTGTACCAACTCATTCTTATAGTGAGAACCAAATTATTTTTTTAAATAAAAAATACTGTTTTTATTTATTTTCATGGCACAGAAGATAAATTTTGAGAAAACAATTGTTACAATAGCAAACAACAAGTTACTTGTCCTGATAAAATTACAGACTTTTATCATGCCATGTGTTAAAGTTTCATTTGATTACTCTAAGAGATCAGGCCACATTTTCCCATGACTGCTGGGTGGATTCCTGCCACAGTCCAAACAATTTATGTATTCAATAAACTTTTGCCATATGGATTGTGTTTGCCCTTTACCACTCTCACCTGGCTTGTTAGTTTCTCAGCCAATGCTACTGACCATACTCTGTTATACCAAGAATCAATGTTCAAACCATCACCAGTTTTCCAACATCTGACAATCTCCCTTTGAGCAGCAGCCAATAGAAATCTAAGAGGTCATCTTTAGGATAAGAACCAAATTATGTTTGATCCTGACTCAATGACTAGTACACAGATAGAAACCTGGACTTGAAAACTGGGTTATACAGTGATACCTCGGGTTACATATGCTTCAGGTTACATACGCTTCAGGTTACAGACTCTGCTAACCCAGAAATAGTACCTCGGGTTAAGAACTTTGCTTCAGGATGAGAACAGAAATCATGCTCCGGCGGCGTGGTAAGCAGCAGGAGGCCCCATTAGCTAAAGTGGTGCTTCAGGTTAAGAACAGTTTCAGGTTAAGAACAGACCTCCAGAACGAATTAAGTACTTAACCCGAGGTACCACTATATACATTTATGTAGGTAATGTGGAAATCTCTGATTTTCCATTCATTTCTTTGAAGTACAACCTGGAAATGTGGCAGTAATCAAATTCCATTATACATTCATAAACTTATACATTACACAAAGACAATTCTATTCAACTTGTATATACAACTGAAAGCCTTTTGAGTTTTTGTCCCTGTTAGGAAAAGTCCTATAGAAGGAAATACAACTAATAGCTTTTCCTGAGAACTGATGGTGTACAGGACATAAAGGCAAATTACAAAAGAGGCATCTTAAATAATATCTTTGATTTTGTTCTCAAGGAAGCTTGCTCTTTATAAAGAGTAAAGAACTGTTAACACCCCCAGAATAAGCTTTAAGCTGCATTTGTGTATTCTGTCAGAAATACCTAATAACTGTAAAAAAAATAACAATGTTTCTGGCATATTTGATCTCAACTTCACCTGACATGCAACAATTTCTGGTAAAATTCAACAAAAATGTATTGAAAAGAAATGTGCTGTGCAGAAGGATTTTCTTAGCTGAATTTTAGACAGCTTTTCAAAAGTTCCGGGATGTTAAAAAACACACACAAAAAAACCATTGACATTTTAATACAAAATGAATTGAGCAAAGAAGAACATGTTTGATTAACAATTTGGAAATGGATCTCTATCATCTACTTGAGTGCCTATTAAATTACAGGTAATTACTGTGCTGTGGATGCAATCTAGATTTAATCGTTGCAAAGAATTCTCTGGGTGTCTAAATTCATTCAAGATATAGACCTCAAATGGATTTTGCAATAAAAAGACAACAAAAGAAGACGGAGCTCTAATAATCATCTATTAATATTTCTTTCCTTTCTTTTTTACCATTTGCATGCTGCTGAGGTTTGGCAATGGTGTGGCAAACGTGTAGAAAAATCTCTGATTTAAAGGAAGTATGCTTGAGTTGCATGTCAACCTCACAAGTATATTGTCTTAGCCAAGGGCGCATCAATCTTAGGACCAATTTTCTATTCCAGTCTTCCTCAGTTCTCTGATACAATGGGGTTACAGAATAATCCTAAGTATAGGAACCCTGTTACCCCTAGTAACAGTGTATCTCTCAAATGTCACTCATGATGCCAATGTCTCAATATCTGTTCATAAGGAGCATTCCCTTCATTGCCTTCTACTGATTTTGTGGAGTTCAGAGCAAGTGGATTTAGAATAGGCTGCCATGGCTGAGCTGGGGCTATGTTGGTGTAGCTCCCTCAACCCAGCTGAGCTTCAGAGTAATCTGCTTCAGCTGGTGGAACTTAAGCTTTCTGTCAGAAAATATGAAATAATCCAAACAGATGCAAAAGCAATTATCTCTGGCTCCCTCCAAAGCCTGCATTCCAGCCTCCAAGCTGTTCGCTCTCCCTTCAGGAGAGCTTCATTTTACACCTTCAATCCATTGATTTTGGGAGGTGGGGGAAACCCTCAAAGGCAACTCCCTTCAAAGTGGAGATTTGCAACTCAGTGCCTCTCACATGATCTAAGGTTACAACACTCACATGTTAGCTAACAGAGAAACAACAATCGGTTAGTTGATCATTAACTTAGCAAGAGATCAAAGTGCTCTCCTTGACTTTAACAAAAGCACCATGTTAAACCTTCCTGCAGTACACCTTTAGCCATTTTTTTCCATTTCTGTGTCAATTAAACCATTATACTTGACAATACGTCCCATCAAATGGGGCTACTGTGCTTGCAATTTCATCCAATCCTTTCAAAATGAGGAAAGTTCCTTTCTGTCAAGGGGGGAAAGAAACATCTTCTCCAAAACAGTGAGTGGGGAAGGCGCACTGCATTGTTTTTCTAAAACATTATTTGGATCCAAACTGAGTCAGACAACCACCAGCAAAATAGGGCTATTATACAAAACACCAAAACAGAATAAAAACTTAATATTGTAGTTGGTGTACACCCCTAGTTTTCACCAAAGTATGTATTCACCAAAGCATCAGTAGTAATAGGCAGATAAACACTGGCCAGCTACCTCAAAATGTCAATAGCTGATCTGAGAGGACAGACTGGTTATCTTCACTGTACTACAGCTGTTATTCTTAGTATACCTGAAAAGAGATGTGCAGATTCACTCTGCCAATCTCCATGGAAGCCTTCCCCAACTTGGTACCCTTCCAGATGTTTTGGGCTAAAACTCCTGTCATGCCTGAAAATTGGCCATGCTTACTGGGGCTAATGGGAATTGTAGTCAAAAACATCTGGAGGGCACCAGGTTGGAGGAAGCTGTTGTCATTGTTATTACATAGCAGGATCTCATCAGGTGTGCAAGCCATGTGTGGAAGAGGACTGCAGGATTGGGGCAATTTTTACATGGCTTTTGGGATGGGCCAAGCAAAACATTGAATGTTATATATTTTTTAAATATTTGTGCTTCCTTGCCAGCATTTGTTTGGGTGAACTTGTAGCCCTTTTCCTGAAAAATTGCTTTTCCTGAACAATTTCCCCAAAATTAAATTCAAATTGGCCTGATCAGCAAACTTCTCTGCGTTCATGAATGTTCTTTGGTGCCATCCAGGTAATGGAACATGAAACTCAGTTCCACCATTTCATAACTACGGAATACCGCCAAATTATGTCAATAAATATAAGCTTTTATTTATATAAGCTAATTACCGAGAGATGAATACTGAACACACAATGGTAATGCAATAAGGTGGTTAATTGTTTTTGCTTCCCTTCTTTGTTTGCTGAAAATTACCCTGTGAAACGAAAACAGCAAAGCATAGCGTACCAAATTATTCATGTTAATTATACAGAGAAAAATAAGATATGTAAGAAAAAAATAAGATATGCATTCCCTGCATACCTTGGTAGCAAAAGGAAAAGAAATATTAAACTGGAAATATAAGGAACTGTCCAGAAGAGAACAATGGACAGGAACACTATCAGATATGGAAATTCATAAAAGATTAGGAATAATTGAAGTTTACCAAGCAATGTGGTCAATGAAGCCAGGAATATATAACATTCCAAAGAAGAAGAATATTGAACAGCATTATAGAAGACTATTAAAGCAGCTATAATAATTTTAATTTCGGTTTTAATTTTAATATTATTACTCAAGACTTCCATTGCCCCATTCTTCCTCACTTCTTTCCATCAATGCCTAAACTTCTTTGTTCCCTAATCCTTTTTTTTTTATAATGATTTTTATTAGTTTTCCAAGCATATAATACAACACAAACAAAACAAAGGTATACAAAACATACAAACAAATAGACATGTATAATTACTCAAACTTATTTTCCTAAACCTTCTTTCGCGGACTTCCCCATACCTCCCTTTTTCTGCATCCTTATGTTAACCCTTTCTCAGCAACCCTTCGTTCAATTAATTCGGTCATTTTCGTTATGCATTCTTTAAAGATATGATTTACCGCTGCATACTCTATTTCTTATAACCCTGACATCTCAGCCATCATCAATTTTACAACAGTCTTTAAGGTATTTTTTGAATTTCTTCCAGTCTTCTTCCCTTTGTTCCCTAATCCTGTTCTTTCTTTTCCCCAACTGAAAAGAACCTCCAAGGTGGATTTTTTTAAGTAAATGTGAAGTGTTTAAATACTCAATAAAAAAGCATTTCCTAAAAGACCTTCACTTGTTAATGAAAAGTTCCTGACTTTAAAATTCACCCTTTACAACAGTTTAGACGGTAGCAAGGCACTCTCAAAGGATTAGCATGATATAATCCAGCCAACAGCAAAAGATTATATACTTCAAAAAGAATCCAAATTGTGCTCATTTCCAACAGGACACCCAAAAAGGATGCAAACCGCTGAGCTGCCATTCAATTAACTTTGCTCAAATAGCATGACTTTGACCTATTCCCTGCAACACTCTTGCAAATCCCTCTACAATACACAGCCCAAATGCCTCACCTGCCCCTGTTTACCAGAGATGGTCCCTACTTTCTGATTCCTGTCCCTGGAGAAAACCTGGCCCTGTTTTGCATGTTGTGGGGGTGTTGCCAGTGGCTTTCAAACAGGTTTACTAAGCATGCACAAATACAGTAGAACTGCTGTGGTTTCAGCTCACGTCCAGCCAGTGTTTCAAAGCTAAACCTCTCACCGAGGAGGCAAAGGCAACTTCACTTTTTATAAATGTGCATGGACACAGATAAACCCATCGCTGCTTCCCTACAGACCACAATCCACCCCCATGACTACTTGCTCAGATAGTAAATGTTGCTGAATGTGTTCCAGTTACGGTTGTTCTGTACCAGATCCATTGAGAGATTAAACATTCCTATTTGTTTTTTTAATTAAAAAATCCTAGTCAGTTTAATGTAGAGCAAGCAGGGAAGAGACTTCAGCTATCTTTAAAGGGTGTCCAGGCAATGACCCATGCTATTAGGAGTGTTAACATGTATAAAAGTGTGTTACTATTTTCACCTGTGAATTGCTGGAGAGAATGGGAGTCAGTGAGCGGTGAATGACCTAAGATGTCTGGCGAAGCAAGCGAGGCCAAACCACTTTTGGCATTTCTTCTACAGGGCTATTATCAGCCTCTTAAACTTGGATATACACCTGACCATGTAATCAACTTGATTAGGAATAGGCCAACTATTGATCTATAATTTGCATGTGGGTACCAATTTATGTTGGGACACGGGTGGCGCTGTGGGTTAAACCACAGAGCTTAGGACTTGTCGATCAGAAGGTCAGCGATTCGAATCTCACAACGGGGTGAGCTCCTGTTGCTTGGTCCCTTCTCCTGCCAACCTAGCAGTTCGAAAGCACATCAAAGTGCAAGTAGATAAATGGGTACCGCTCCAGCGGGAAGGCTTCTGTGTGCTGCTCTGGTTTGCCAGAAGCGGCTTAGTCATGCTGGTCACATGACCTGGAAGCTGTACGCCAGCTCCTTCGGCCAATAAAGCAAGATGAGTGCTGCAACCCCAGAGTCGGCCACGACTGGACCTAATGGTCAGGGGTCCCTTTACCTTTACCAATTTATATTGGAGTAAGATGAAAAGATTTATTAAATATGAGCTTGAGTCCATCCATTCAGGTTTTGAAGATGCAAGGTGGAATCACATTTGGTGAGGTTTAAATATGCAAGATCACATTTCGGTTCTCAATCTCTTGTGGATCTCAAAGGTAAAACAGATTGGTGTTAAATACCTAAGATTGAGACCCTACCCTGCATAACTTGTCATTGGCATATTTTCTGCTCAGTCTATATTACACTACAGTGTTGCTGCCAATTATATTTACCACCCTGCCATGATTGATCCTCCCCTACCATTTTATTTTTTGCTAGGATCACTGAATGGTTTGTTGGCATCTGTCTGTCTTGGGAGACAGTGGAAGTTTGGGAGTGAAGTCAAATCATTGGAGAGTTGCAGTGTCTGCTGTGACTGTAGAAACCAATATGGCAGAGACATGTTTTGTTGCAGCTGGGGCAGATGAAGGCATTCAGTTGTGCTGATACAGGCGTATCATGGCACTTCTCTCCGTGCTCCTCCCAGCAGTCATTGCTCCTCTGGTCAGTGCTGTGGCCACGCAACCTGATGGTCTGTCTCCAGGCACTGCAGTCATCTGCAAGGGATTCCCACATGGTGGGGTTAATGTTGCCAACTTTCATGTCATGAAGAGGGTCATCTAGTCCAACCGCCTGCAATGGAGAAATATTTTGCTTATGTTGCAAATATATTTGTATAATAATAATAATAATAATAATAATAATAATAATAATAATAATAATTTATTATTTGTACCCCGCCCATCTGGCTGGGTTTCCCCAGGCACTCTGGGTGGCTTCCAACAAAGATTAAAAATACATTAAAATCTCACACATTAAAAACTTCCTTGAACAGCGCTGCCTTCAGATGTCTTCTAAATGCAAGGTAGTTTTTTTATCTCTTTGACATCTGGTGGGAAGGTGTTCCACAAGGCGGGTGCCACTACGGAGAAGGCCCTCTGCCTGGTTCCCTGTAGCTTTGCTCCTCACAGTGAGGGAACCGCCGGAAGGCCCTCACCTCGGCGCTGGACCTCAGTGTCCAGGCAGAACGATGGGGGTGGAGATGCTCCTTCAGGTATATTGGGCTGAGGCCGTTTAGGGCTTTAAAGGTCATTACCAACAGTTTGAATTATGCTTGGAAATGTCCTGGGAGCCAATATAGGTCTTTCAAGACTGGTGTTATGTGATCTCAGCGGCCGCCCCCAGTCACCAGTCTAGCTGCCACATTCTGGATTAGTTGCAGTTTCTGGGTCACCTTCAAAGGTAGCCCCACGTAGAGCACATTGCAGTAGTCCAAGTGGGAGATAACTAGAACATGCACCACTCTGGCGAGACAGTCTGCGGGCAGGTAGGGTCTCAGCCTGCATACCAGATGGAGCTGGTAGACAGTTGCCCTGGATACAGAATTGACCTGTGCCTCAATGGACAGCTGTGAGTCCAAAATGACTCCCAGGCTGCACACCTGGTCCTTCTGCTTGGAGAATACTGAGGGATCAGGGACTCCACAGCAGCCCACCCCCTGTCCCCCAAGAACAGTACTTCTGTCTTGTCAGGATTCAACCTCAATCAATTAGCCGCCATCCATCCTCCAACCGCCTCCAGGATCCAGTAGCAAAACCCGTAGGCACTGTGAAATACTATGCTGATGGTTCTGTGCGTTGGAATGTAAGTTTTGCACAGTTAAAATGGTCATTGTGCCCATGATCTTTAAGAAAAGGGGGAAAGATGCAGCCATTTAGAAAATATAACAAGGGCTTTGGTTCAAAAGCGTACTGGGAAAGCTATGTTAATGAAAGGGTGAGTGTTTTATGAATTAAACCTTGAAGCTGCTCAAAGCTCCTAAGCTGGAATTATTGCAAAAATAATAAAAGCTCATTTAGGAGTCATCGTCATGTGTCCCAGTTCCAGGGCACAAAATTGTATTTTAATGTTTTGATATTAAAACATTTGAGAATCATCTTCGGAGCTTAAGCATACCTCCATTATGTAGCAGAACTGTTTGAAGGACTGAAATAGTTTCTTAATGTGTTGCTGTAGTCATGGATTTCAGTCATGAAGTGGATAAAGTTTCTTCTATTTGGTGCTTTATTATTATTATTATTATTATTATTATTATTATTATTATTGATACAGCAAGAAAAAAGAAAAACACAAATACCAAATTACACACAGGAATAACCATAGAAACATAATTTTCTTAACAAACAATAAAACATATATTGGTCTTAACACTAAAGACCCAACCTCACGTCTATTCCATATTACTTATTGCCAATACACACTTTTATCATAATTAAACTTTTTCTTAATATATCTAATTTCTTATATCTACCTTACAACGATTACTGAAGTTCCTCAAATGCTGCAACAGAATTTAAACTACTATATTTATTTTTCAAATATTCTTTGAAAACCTCCCATTTTGAAACAAATTCCTGTTTTCTATTTGGTGCTTTTAAACGTCACTTCATGTGCAAGCTCCTAAGTTAGAACAATGCAAGAACATAATATTAAAATCAAATTATAAACAATTTATAATCAAAAGAATATGGTGTAATGATATTGGCATAAACACAACTTTGGGCATGATATTTGGCATAGCCTAGTTCAATGTAGAAAACTATGGTAAATTCATTGTAAACTTAGCCCTTCTAAAACTTCTGTCTTACAGTCTAGCTGCCTTTAATACTCAGTCAACAACAAAACGACAGCACCAATATGGTATTAGGGTCCCCAATAAAGTTCCAATAAAACTTGGTGGAAGTTGTTATTCATGACACCATTTCAAAGTAAAACAAACAAACAAACATGCCTTAACTGAGACTTTCCCTTTTTTAATGAAACCCTTCTCTGCAATGCGAAGTAGAAAACCCTACACAAACTAACCTGACAGTTGTTTGAACATAACAAAACCCTACCTTTAACATATATGTAACATAAGGTAAAAGGTAAAGGACCTATTTATCCACTTGCACTGGCATGCTTTCAAACTGCTAGGTTGGCAGGAGCTAGGACAGAGCAACAGGAGCTCCTCTTGTTATGGGGATTAGAACTGCTAACCTTCCGATTGGCAAGCCCAAGAGGCTCAGTGGTTTAGAGTACAGCTCCACCCGCATCCCGAATAAACAAGCGCACAATCACTGATAGGTCCACCTGTCACCTTGAGGCTCAAAGCAATGAAGTTGATGCCTCCTCAGCTGTTGTCATTGGCTGTAGGTTTCTTGTGATGTCACAAAAGCACTTGGCAACTGAGTGGATATACAGGCAGGCCAGAGGGGAAGCCCTTTTCTATTTCCAGCAGGACACACCTGGCAATGGATGTGACATTCAGCACTGCCCAGGTTTCTTCCACTTAGAGGAGGCAAAGTGGTGAATGGAAGGAGGCAATCCTCTGGCAATGGGATGCTAAGGAGCGATAATAAGGCAAGTTTGTTTGCTTGAAGGCTGCTGGTATCCATGTTTGGAAGCTGGTGGACGTCTCATGATGGACCTAAGAGAAGCTGGCAGATGTTGGTGGATGGAAGCCAGTGGCATTTGGATTTGGAAGTCGGTGGAGGCTACAAGGCTAAAGCAGACGGATGCTTGTAGATGTTGGCTGATCGAAGTTTGCCTTTGGATGACAGTCAAGAGAAGCCACAGAATATTTGTGGACTGAAGCCAGGGCACAAACGTGAATGGATGTCATGTTTTTGGATGTCAGCAGGTATATGTTTGTGTGAGTAAATGGGAGGTTTCAAATGTGGTTGAGGCAGAATGGTGTTTGCATGTGCACGAATATGATGTGTGGAAGGTAGATATTCATGAATAGATGGAACCCATGGGAGAGGGGATATTGGTTTCATGGAATCAGAGAATCAGGAAATCGAGTTTGGGAGGGACCTTGAGGGTCATCTAGCCCAACCCCTTACAATGCAAAGCCAAAAGTGAGGCTCAAACCCACTGGCATGCTTCTGAACTGCTAGGTTGGCAGGAGCTGGGACAGAGCAACGGGAGCTCACCCCTTCATGGGCATTCGAACCGCCGACCTTCTGATCAGCAAGCCCAAGAGGCTCAGTGGTTTAGACCACACCGCCACCTGCATCCCATGCATGTAACATAACTATAATAGCTGTTAAAGGCTAATAGTGTGATAATCCTAAACTGTAAATTACTAGAAACAATAGAAAGAAATTTCACAGATATTGCATCATAGCACATGCTACCAGAGTAATTTATTCACAATCCCATTTCACAGCTGTGTGTGCAGGACAGACAAGACTGTTACACAAAGTACACAGTTCCTATGGTTTTATTTCATTGAGTTGACTGTAGAGGTGACAGTTTTTCCTTGTCATTCACAGTAGCAGGCCCTACCAGTTCTGAGGCCACTTCAGTTGATGGCCCAGTCACAATGGCTGTATATCTAGGGCTTGGTCAACTCTCAGTCTAAGTCTACCTGGAAGAGATGTCTCTTGGGATGTTCACACCATGTTGGTTATTCAGCTTCCAAACAATATATGCATATGAGTAGGCAATGTTCACCATATCTGAAAAACAGTAGCACGCCATTGGTTATGTTTTGATCATACATTTAAGAGTGTACCTGGAAGCCATAGGTGAAACAAAAGACTTGGGATAGGTTATTTAAAACAAAAACAAAAAACATGTTTGGGTAATCACAAGTATATGCTAAGCAATAGTGTCATTCCCACAGTGAACTTTGATCCATTTATGAACTGGGTAATGAACAGGACATCTGCATAAAAATGAAATCTTGAGTTTATTAGCAATACTAGTTCTAAAGTGAAATGACAGATTATAGTGCTATGTTTGCTCAGAAATTTAAGAGGATGACTTGTCAGTGAATTTTCACCCTGCACACGGAATAAATTATTATTATGGAATCTTTCTCTCTCTCTCTCTCTCTCACACACACACACACACACACACACAGAGAGAGAGAGAGAGAGAGAGAGAGAGAGAGAGAGAGAGAGAGAGAGAGAGAGTCAGTATGGTGTAGTGGTTAAGAGAGGTGGACTCAAAATCTGGTGAACCAGGTTCGCTTCCCTGCTCCTCCACATGCAGCTGCTGGGTGACCTTGGGCTAGTTGGGTCCAGTGATGGTGTTGGGTCCAGTGATGGTGTAGTCTGAGTGTATGTGGCAGCAAAGTTGGCATCCGGGTTTATTGCAGGCTCTGGTACCAGTGTCCGTGTTAAGTCTATTTGCTGTATTATTGTGGGTGAGGAGTTAAGATTGGGTGGCTGTCAAGTTAACATATAAACTACGAGAGAAGGACAACCGTGACTTCAAGGAAGAATGAGAACTTCGTACATATTTAAAAAGACAACAAAAGGACTTGGATTCCTTGGCAGGTTTTGAATAAACATTCACAAATTTATTAGTAGAACATAGGATAGATAAGGTAATGATATGTATAACTTTTTAACATGCAGAGAATAATATGTGCAAACAAATCAGAGAGGGGAGCTGAGGGAAGTCTCTGGAGGGTGGAGAGGGAGGGATGAGAGGGAATAAAAAGGGGGATGTAATTGGTTATATTGATTGATAATTTGTTTGTTAAAATTGTTCAATAAAAATATTTTGAAAAAAGATTGGGTGGCTGTCTAAACTTAGTTGGTCTCTAAGGTGCTACTGAACATTTTGTTTTTATTTTTTATATATTTCGACTGTATCAGACCAGCACAGCTACCTACCTGAATCTTAGAAGCATTCCTTTGAATAGGCTATCTGGCTTAAGGATTTGGAGGGGAGGTTGCAAGTTTCTCAGTTCTACTTAGCTGCTTGATTTCTGAATGTGGTGCCGGGAGTCCTCTGTGCTCGGCTCAATTGTATTTATGCTGAGCTACTTGTAAAAGGGTAAAAGGGTATTGGGAAATGATCCATAATGAATTGGAAAAAACGTTTAAAAGTACTCCTCCCCCCCCAAAAAAAAAACCCAGAGTCCTTTCTGTTGGGGATAATTCAGACTGAAATTCCCAGGTGTCAAAAAAGGTTATTTATGTATGCTACTACTGCGGCCTGTGTTTTGTTAGCCCCAAAATGGAGCGAGGTCCCAACCAAAGAAGAGTGGCAGCTTACCATATTTTTTGCTCTATAAGACTCACTTTTTCCCTCCTGAAAAGTAAGGGGAAATGTGTGTGCGTCTTATGGAGCGAATGCAGGCTGCGCAGCTATTCCAGAAGCCAGAGCAGCAAGAGGGATCACTGCTTTCGCTGTGCAGTGATCCCTCTTGCTGTTCTGGCTTCTGGGATTCAGAATTTTTTTTCTTGTTTTCCTCCTCCAAAAACTAGGTGCATCTTATGGTCTGGTGCGTCTTATAGAGCGAAAAATACGGTAAGTTGACAGAATATTCACAAAGTGTGTTCTCCTTCATGGAGAGCATGTGTTATGGTGGGGGCTAGCAAGACACCCACTGTTGCTGGGTGGGGAAAAGAGTTTGGCCATCATTATCATTGAGCTTACTGTTGCTGGGGAGATTTAAATGTTGCCATTTCATGGTTGACAGCCATAGCTTTTAAATACCCTGCGCACAGCGTTGCACTTCCTCTTTTCGCTGCGCGCATCGGATCACCCGCCCTCCCTCCCTATTTTCAGGTGGTTTGCTTGACCTTGCTGCGCCTGTCATGGGGTCGTCTGCTTTTGGGGCAGGGGCCCGATAGGATTTTTGTCCATTAGGCTGATTGGCTGGTGCCATTTGGTTTTTGCCTACTGCGTAGCAAATCGTCATAACTTGTAAGGTACATAGCTGTCAACTTTTCCCTTTTCTTGCGAGGAATCCTATTCAGAATAAGAAGATTTCCCTTTAAAAAGGGGAAAGTTGACAGCTATGATAAGGTTGCGGTTAGGCATTGGCTTAGGAATTGGTTGGTGGAGGGGCATGGATTGGCTGTGCCTGCCCCTCCGAAATGCTGCTGCTGCAAGGGTATCCCATTAAAGGAATCCAGGGGCTCGCCATGCTTTTGTCCGACCCCCCTGTCAAGGGGCTAGGGCCACGCAAGAGCCCCTGGGAGCATTTGGGGAGAGGTGAGGCATGGTTCCCAGTCCTGTCTCTCTCCCCAAAATGTTTTCCCTTTCTGACCTTGCGGGCGTGCGAATGTCAGTCTGTCCCCGTGCAGGGTCAGATAGTCGCAACCAATGCCTAAGCAACCACTCACATCGCTTGTAATTTTAGTAAAGTTGTGGCCAAAATTATGCCAAAAACCTTAAAACTAAAATCATGTGTCAATTGTGTTTTATGGGGGGGGCGTGTCTTGGGGACCTCGACATGCAACTCGCAGACTTAACATATAGAATAAGAGAACAAGAAGACCATACATTTAAAGAAGACTGGGAAACGTTTATTGAATATATGGGAAATAATTGTGTACAGCTGAAAATGCTGGCAGCATTAAGATAAATTCAACAGTGTAAACAAGTTTCGATGGCTGCAAGAATGGAATAATGAATGGTATCCTTTTTGTAAAATATGCAGGGATTTATGGTACGCAAAATGAACCACAGAAAGAGAAGAAGGGAAGTCATTGATATCTTAAGGATGTAAAATGAGTATTTTAAATTGTAAAACAGAAAACTGAATAAAATTATATAACCCGAGTGATTTTAAACTTCCACACAAAACCACCAAGTGCAAAAGCGTATGTTGAAATATTTAACAGTGAGATAATCAAGAAGGTTGATTGTCCGAACCACTTTCTGAATTCAGGCTTCTTCTTCATTTTTATTTTTTTAAGCTTTACAAAGGCTTGTGAATCATGTAGATAAATTTGTTAAACTGTGGGCAGGATTCCTGCATTGGACTAGATGACCATTGAGGTCCTTCCAACTCTACAATTCTATGATTCTGTAATTTCTTTAGCTTTTTTTATATGCATGGAACCATTACCATGAATTGTGATGGTACATATACAGTGGTACCTCAGGTTACAAACTTAATTCTTTCCGGAGGTCTGTTCTTAACCTGAAACTGTTCTTAACCTGAAGCACATTTTCGCTAATGGGGCCTCCTGCTGCTGCCGCACTGCCCCCCCCCCCACAATTTCCGTTCTTATCCTGGGGCAAAGTTCATAACCCGAGGTACTACTTCCGGGTTAGCGGAGTTTGTAACCCGAAGCGTTTTTAACCCAAAGTGTTTGTAACCCTGTATAGATATATCTATTGCAAGTTAGTTGCCAACTTCTGAATTTTGCTGCAGATACAACCAGGTTATCATAGCAGTGTTTTAATGGGTACAGTTTTACTCTTCTTTAATTTCGTCCCTTTACATATTGTTGCTTCTTGTAGCTTCGCTGTGGTGTCCTGTTGCCAATAACGTTTCCATCCCTCGAGTCTTCTATTTGGTCCCTCCACTCCGATTAGTAATAGTATACATGGATTCAATCCTATTACTTAGTATGGAGCTCTATAAACCTCAAAGTACTGAAGTGAATGAATATTTAAATTATGCTTCATCTTGAGAAAATTCTATACTGTGAAAGTAAACAACTTGGTTTTTTTCTGCTGCAAGAGCAAATAATTCAGTGCTCTAAAACCTTTCAAAATGAGATTTATTTATTTTTTTTACTTGTAGCCTAAACCTTTGGCTGTCTTCCAGCCATTTGCATTTCACATGGATTCCTACATTAGGGAGGGTGGCAGGTTCCTAATGTTTCTCCTACTTTGATGATTTCAAAATTAAATTATTCATAGTCTTCTTGTCTTTTAACTCTCCACCCTTCTTTCCAAGAAAGTAACTTCTCAAAGTTTATAGTCAAGGAAATGGAAAACTGAAATATACAGACTCCCTTGGAACGCAAAGCAGTCCCCTTAAGACTTAAATTCTCGGTGGCAAACATATATCACACAGAATTCGAATGGTGGGGTTCTTTTTGGCTAGGCTATTATAAGAGTTTTCCCTTTCTCAGTTCTTTATGGGAACGTCTACCACTGCTTCCTCCAACCTGGTGCCTTCCAAATATTTTCAACTGCAACTCTCCTCATCACAGACCATGTTAGCTAGGCTTAGTGGAAGTTGTAGTCCAAAAAAATCTATAGGGATCCATTTTGGGAAAGACTGATCTACGGCCATTTCAGACCCATCAGCAGTGGAGACAGAGATGTAGACAGGAGAATCTGAGCATCACCATGCCCAATTTGCTCCTCCTCTCTAAAACCTAGATATAGAGATGCGCCATGCTGGTACTCACACAATTCTAGTGTTTCATGCAGCTAGGCATTTACACTGTATGGACCCTCATGTATCTAAGACACCCTTGTAGCTTTTAGTGCAAGATATGGCCAAATATATTTTCTTCTGGCTACCAACTGCATTTTGCAGAGGGATGCTGGATGCACATGGAACCTCACTTGTGATCATCTGACGTAGCCCAAATTTAGCACCTATGACTCACTTACCTATTAGGTCAATGGAATGGTGAGTTTATTTATTTATTTACTTATTTAGGGGGAGAAGCCATTGATATTAATTTACACTGACAATCATTATGGATCTTCAGGAATAACATCGATCCCCCCCCCCAATTGCACCAGACATCTTGATTCAAGCGATGTATTATACTATTATACAGCCTCTTACTGTCCAGTATTCCAAATTAACTAGAGCTCTTAAAAACTTTTCAATCCCATTATGGCACTCAGAAGCTGAAATAATTAAGGAAACAGACTCCGCGACAACTCTGCTTTTGATTACTGCAGCTCTCTTTACTGTTTCATCTTTAATTTCACCTGGATGCTCACACCCCTCTTTATAGTAATCTGCTAAAATAGTTTGCCACCAGCTACTCTGATCATATCTAGTTTCTCAGTTCCTTCACTCATTTCTCCCTGTATGTGAACTCAGCTCTCCCCATCTTATGTCTTATCACGACATTCCTTCCCCAAATCTTTGTTATTGTAATGACCGCTCCCCACTTAAAATGGGGGGCGCCCTTTGCGTGGACACGTGCAGCCCCTAGATCTGGAGCGGCTCCAGCAGCATAGGCTTGGCTTTGCCTTCCCTCAGGTGGGATACCTGGAGGTCTCCGCCTACCTCAGTCAGTTGTCCAATCCCACCTGGGGGAAGCGTTGCCAAGGAGACCAGGCCAGGTAGGGGAGGGATTACCTGCCCACACAATAGAGGGAGGATCTTACCTAGGAATCCTCACTTGGCTCCAGAGCTTCTCCCACCCTACCCACCCTCAGTTAAGGTCTTATTTTGTAGGTTAACTTTTCTTCACAGGTTTTGCAGGTTAACTTTTCTTCACAGGTATGCGGGCGCTGCTACGTTAAGGTCACTGTTAAAGGGCCGGAAAGGAATTTCCCTGCATTGGCAGGTTTCGCCTTTCCCGTAGCAAATCGTCACAACTTTGGCGGTATCAGGCCTTGGGCGGAATCCTTTAGTCCATCTTCCTCTTGCGGCGGCGATACCAGGGTTCCCCGTTAAAGGGGTTTTCTGAAGGGAGGCTTTGGCCGTACACCGAAAGGTCGTCATTGCTCCCTCCTGCGGCGGCGGCGTTACGGGGACGGCCATCTCTGCTTGAACATATGTTCTCCAGAGCCGGCCCATCCCCCCCACACACACTGGATAACCCTGATGCTCCCTAGGTCCCCGGCTGGGGACCGGGGAGGGAGAACGCCCAATGCCTGAGCCAAGGTCTACCCACATTTGAAATTTAATAAAGTTGTGGCCAATTTAATCCCATAGCACATTGTCTTGAGTCGTTATTCACATGACGGGGGGACCGTGCAGGATCTGGGGACTCCGCCTGTCCACGCAATTCCACTACCTTCAATCATCATAGGTCATTCATGCGACATACAGGCTCACTTGTCCTATATTCATGCTTACGTGTGCATACAAAATCAGTATTCTATCTATCTCTGCCAACTCCTAATAGCCCTCTGCAAATAACATGAAACCCAGGAATATTCAAGGCATGGTTTGTGGGAGCAGCAGTGCTTTTTTCTTTAAAAATGTTTAGGGGTACTCTCATTTTCCTACTCATATTGAAATACTGCCCCTCAATGAGGCCAAACTTAGATTCACAAAATGTTTAGGGATATGCATACCCCTGCGTATCCCCAGAAAAAGCACTGGATTGTGCCTGATGACTCTACTCCCAAGCTTCACATATTCATTCATTCTTGCATGGAACCTGCATATCCATTTCATTGCACATCATTCATTCAAGACTCACATCATAGGAGACAACCTGGACCAGGAGTGGAGAACCTCAGACCCAGTGGACAAATATAGCCCACCACCACCCTGGCCTCTCTACTCAGCCCTTGGGATTCTTCTTGGTCAACAACACCCCCCTTAGACCACCCCTCTTATTCCCATGCCCCACCCCTCACCAGACCTACTCCATGCCCTCCTCAAGTGCTTTTGTGTCAGGAACTGACTGGATGAAGCAAAGTGGTGGGTGCCGCCTGCCCAAGAGCCTCCCAGGAATGACAAGGAGAATACAACTTAGACCCCGGGTCATGGTGGTGGGATACTGGGGAGCAGTCTGGGGAATGGATGGGCTGGGAGGTGCTAGTGTTGGGATGCAGCCAAGGAATCAGGGGCAATTGGCAGACCCCAGCTGGCCCCAGACCACCGGCCGGTGTGCCAGGCGATCTCCAGTACTTGGATCAGCATAAAACTGTGACCCTAGCTTCAGAAAGTCTTCAGAAGCTGGGCACACACACTCAGCAGAGTAAATAATGCTGCGCAACAGAAGTGGCAGGGAGATGCTGTGTTGAGCATATTTACAAGCAGTTTATTCAGCATACATCAGGACACAAGGAAAACATGTCTTCTCCCTTTCGTGTCCAAAAGCAAGCAGCTAAAAGCAAAAGCTATACACAAACGGAAGTTCCCAGCAAGCTGTGCTGGAGTGTAAACGGGCATGTGACACACAATAGCCATGCCTCTACTTAAGGTGGAACAGAATATCCTAACAGCTAGAAGCAGGAGGTTGGAGTGGTCAAGGGGGTCAGAAGGAGGAGACCATTCCAGGGCAGGCTGAGACTCACAGTGTGAGCTAAGAAGAAGAAGAAGAAGAAGAAGAAGAAGAAGAAGAAGAGGAGGAGGAGGAGGAGGAGGAGGAGGAGGAGTTTGGATTTGATATCCCGCTTTATCACTACCCGAAGGAGTCTCAAAGCGGCTAACGTTCTCCTTTCCCTTCCTCCCCCACAACAAACACTCTATGAGGTTAGTGGGGTTGAGAGACTTCAAAGAAGTGTGACTGGCCAAAGGTCACCCAGCAGCTGCATGTGGAGAAGCGGAGATGCGAACCCGGTTCACCAGATTACAAGTCTACCGCTCTTAACCACTACACCACACTGGCTTAGACTCAGACAGAGAGGAGTCAGAGGTTGCTGTCTCTACCCAGTAGCAGGACAGTCCCAGTCCTGTTGACTCTCCCTCTGACACCCACCCAAGGAGAGTCCTGCACACTGCCGAGCAACAGGCCAGACGTGCTCACAGGAGGAGACCACCCCTGCGCTACCATCTTCATCTGCTGGGGAGGGATCCAGAGTTTGAGGCTAGAGGGGAAGGGAAGGGCCAGTGGTCAATTTCAGCAATGTCTGCAGTTGAATTGAGACAAGCCAGCGGAGCCCTGCAGTGTTGTTACTTCATTTGAATAAAAGCTCATTGCATTTTGTGTCTCATGATCTTTCCCACCCTGCGGATGACCTGCGCTTGCCTGACAGCTCCTTGACATTTTTTTTATATCATTTTTATTAGTTTTACAATAATGCTTTCCATTGCAATATCTCCTCTTATATTATACATTTTGGCTTTTTAGGGCCCTGACTTCCTTCAAACCTTCCTTATGATTTTCTATCTTTCATTTCAAATTTCTGCATTTTCACTATTTAACCATTGCTTTAAAAACAAAAATATTAAAATATCATACATTCTTATTCTTACCTTTCCTTACAAAGCTTCTTGCAATCCTACCAATGTATTGACAGCTCCTTGACATTTTGACTGGCTGGAATGTGACGTTCAATGGTGATCATGCCTCTAACTTGACTAAATGGAAAATTGTAAGTGTAGAAACCTTTCACATTTACATGGCTGGAATGTAGCTTACTGTGCAATAGTAAGTGTCATATCTGTTGCTCCACCCATTTTTCCTCTGGCCCCACCCACCACTGTCATGTTGTTCCTGTGAGGCAACATGGCCCTTTGTCTGCCAAAAGTTCCCCACCCTGATCTAGACCAATGCAACTTATTTATGAATATAGCTAGATAGCTCAATCAATGTTTAAAGGTTGAGAGAAGAGGCCTGGGCACATTTGTATTACTGCCTCCAGGTGACTCTATTCAGATTGCATGTGTGTGTGTGTGTGTGTGTGTGTGTGTGTGTGTACACACACACACACAGAGAGAGAGAGAGAGAGAGAGAGAGAGAGAGAGAGAGATTATTTCTCATTCTAAATTACTAGATTGCTACACTTTCTCACTCTTTGTCTCTTTCTCATACACACACAACACCACACTTCTGTGGGGGAAAGCAAAGTTTAAGTTACATTAAAACATCACATTTCAATGCATCACATATGATGTTGGCCATCATATTTCATCATATAATATATAACCCATTTATATATTAGATTATAAAGTCTCTGGAACATCGGCTAGATTTTCAAGTATTCCCTCTCTTGATTCTAAACATGAATTATTATAACTGTAACAAAAATGCAAAATTTCCATTTCCACCAGCTAAGGTGTATCCACTGTAGTTCTACACACTGCTTAGATAGACATGACATTCAGCTCCCGTTTAATCAAAATAGTGGCATTTTCTTTACCTTTAAAATAACTGTTTGTGCATATTTCTTTTTTAGCTGCTCTCCCTGTATGCCCACATGCAGAATTAGCTCATGGGATGTGATATTGAAGGAGGCTGAAAGAGACAATGTGAATTATTCCACAGAACAATGCCATTTCCACTTAAAAAGAAAAAAGAATGGGTGGGTGGGGGGAGTGATAAATTGGGGAAAGAGAGACAGAGTGCGTTTCACCAGCACAATAAATGAAATTGGGCCAGGGCCTGGTAATACCATAATGAACATTACAGCAACTGGAAACACAGTTCAGTAGAACCTCTACTTATGACCGCCTCTACTTGGGCCTGATCCAAGTTGCGACGGCGGCAAATCTAGAAGTAAATACAGGGTTTGCCGCGATTCGTGCACGTGTAGAAGCAGCTTCTGCTGTTTGTGCACGCACAAAAGTGGCTGCCGATGTCTGCACATGCGAAGAAGTGCCCCACCGCCAAATGCGCACATGCAGAATGGCGCTTCTACCAGTGACCCAGATCAACTTACAGACGGACCTCCAGAACTGATTACGTCCATAAGTAGGCGTTCCACTGTAGTTAAAATATGAATACTTTAAGTAAGAGCCAAGACTATAACCCTAATACCTCCCCTGACGTTGAAAGCTGTGGGTCATGAGGATAACCCAACCCAGATGGGTGGGGTATAAATAAAAAATATTATTATTATGCACTCAACTAGAGTGAAGGCTTTAGTTGCACCCTAACACAGTGTCTTCAACCTTGGGTCCCTAAATGTTGCTGAAGTACAACTCTCATCATCTCAGACCATTGACTAAGTTAGCTGGGGGCAATGGAAATTGTAGTCCATCAACATCTGGGGACACAGATTTGAAGTCTGCTGCCCTCGCGGACGGAGAGCTACTGCTGGCAATTCTACCACCAATGGAAACAAGCAGAAAACCCTCAAATTAGGTGCTTGGGAATGAGAGGCAGGTCACTGACAGGTTTGGATCTGCTGGTTCCAAAGCCTATGGATCTCCTGAAAAGTCAGGTTCTTCAGTCCATCAGCTACCAGACTCTGGAGCTGCCATAGTGGGGGGAAATGTGACAAAATCACTCCACCCCCTTTTGCTGTCAATGATAGGGCAGGGCTTGACATGTAGTGGTCAATTTGTCACATCATTCAACCCCTGCAAAGAGAAATTTCCTCTTAGGATTCCTCTGTCAATGTCGTTCAGAAAATGTGTGCAACTGCAATGTATATTTTATAACCATTTTCAGTCATACCTGAACAATCGTTAACAGTTTAGAAACTACTGAGGGGATGTGTGAGAATGACAAGGATTGTCTATGTTTAAGCAAATTACCTATTGTGAAGAAGATGGAGGAGGCTGCAATCTGGAAATGTCATAAGGTTAGCATGCTTTGCTTATAGCCTCAAGGACAACAGGCTATTGAAGTCTGTTTCTTTTCATCTTAAAAACAATCGCTGTTTGTATCATGGAAGCATAAGATTAAGGAGGATACTTAAGGATTCATTCTAATGAAACCAGTAAGGGTAGAATCTTATCTGGCACTCCTCGAAATTATGAAGGATATTCATAGACACAGGGGAGCTCAAAGGGATGGGAAGAGTATCTCATCCAAACCCCTTACCTAGAGGCAAGAATTTGTATATGTTTATCCACTAAAGATTAACACACATTATCTGGATTATAACATGCTACAAGCAGGAAGCAGGAACTAACACGATCCACCACGCCAGAGGTGCTTGCAGGCAAGGGATGATATAGTAAACTAAGTAGCTAAGCCAAATAAAAACAGAAGGTGGTAAAAAAAAAAAATTGGGAAGCTGGAAAGGGTCCTCAATCCCTAAAAGGTATTGGTTAATCTGTCAATTTCAGTTTCTGATTTTCCCAGCCTTAAAATCAGTTCTCCACATTGGTTTGCATTTTAAAGAGCCTGTCCTCATGAAAATTCATCAGCGTTTGTATGTGTGTTTCAATTCATAAGCATAATCTTGTATGCAAATTTGTCCAATATACCTTTTTATTGAAGAATATTACTGATGACGTGGATTTAGATTCACGCTTTACCCTTGTGCATGCATTTTGATACACATCACTTGGCTCCGAAATTGTCTTGCAAAATTTGGAGAACTGAGAGTTTGTTGTATGGCTGTGTTTTGATTCACACATTGCTTCAGAAAGTGTGACTTGGGTAGGTTCAACATAAATATGAAACACACTGAATTACCACCTCCACCCCCTACCCCTAACCCTTAACCAGCCTGAGTCAGTGAACAATTAATTCCTGGCTCCACTATGGATATTAGCTAAGGTCACTTTGCAGAGCCATTTTCACCTACATCTAAGCAACAGTATCTGGATTAAGCTCCCTAACCGTTCAACAAAACTGTTAAAATCATATTCCTGTGTTGTACAATAGAGCACCTGGTAGCTAACTAATTTCTATGGTGGCTTGTATGAATGTTTACTTTTCAGACCTAACCCGAGTGTTTTGCTTTTAACAGCTGCTACAATTGTAGTTTTTGCACTGATGGTGATTGACATAAAGGTCTTTGTGTGTTTTGTTTAGTTGCTCGTCTGCTTCACAGCAAGCTCTGTCGGTTTGTAAAAAGGTCAAGGATTCTGTGCTCCGGATCCACCACAGAACTGTCCATCAGAGTGAATAAAACAACAGATAAACCTGTCAAAAAGTGCCTGAAGTGTAATTGTATGAACATTTATTTTCCTTCAGTCGGTCTTTTGCTGAAATGAATGGCTGGCGCTGCACATTTCATTGTGGCACTTAGCCTCACAGCCGGACATCATCCCCCAAAATCCAAAATGGATTCCACAAACATCCAGAATGTTTTGGCCACATTGTGAATTCACGTGAGTTTCTTCACCTCCCTGGTATGAACACCGTTTGCACCCCTCCCCCAACAAAAAGAAGTGGTTATCAATAGTGGTAGAGGTTTTGTACTGATCCACTTTAGGAATTATTTATTATTATTACTATTTATTGAATTTATATACTACCCTAAACCTGGCGGAACTCAGGGCAGATCACAGAATAAAATCAAAATATAAAACCACAAAATGCACAATAAAAACAAAAACAACAACTCAATAGTCCACCCACACCAAAAAAAAAATAATAATTAAAAGGGCATGGTATGTAAATCAGATCAACCAAAGGCCTCGTTAAAAAGGAATGTGTTTGCCTGGCACCTAAAGGTGTATAGTAAGGCACCAGGACAACCTCCCTGGGGAGAGCATTCCACAGATGGGGAACCACTGCAGAGAAGGCCCCATTCTCATGGTGCCACCCTCTGGACCTCTCAAGAAGGAAGCACATGAAGAAAGGCCTCAGAAGATGATCTCGGGGTCCAGAAAGGTTCATATGGAAAGAGGCAGTCCTTGAAGTATTGCAGTCCTGAGCCATTTAAGGCTTCATAGGTCAAAACCAGCACTTTGCATTGGGCCCATAAATTGGTTGCCAGTGCAGTTGGACCAGGATTGGTGTAATATGCTCAAATAGTGTTGCTCTGGGGAGCAACCTGGCCACTGAATTCTGCACTAGCTGAAGTTTCCGAACTGCTTTCAGAGGTAGCCCTATGTATAATGCAGAGGATATGACAAAGTATCCTTCGCACAAGGGTCACCAACCTTTGTAGGCCTGTGGGCACACTTGCAAATCAGAGAATCTGCCGTGGGCACCACACACACACACCACAACCTATTGGCTACAACAAAATGCTTCTTTTAAGACTAATTTCAGGGGGGGGGGGAGGACTCTGCAAACTTCCAGAAAGGTCTCTGTGGACCCATGGAGTATCGTTATACAAAAGCATGCGGTTGAATCCAATCTGCTTCAGTTATTCATTTGATACAGTAAGGTTAAGTTCAGTCAAAGGCGACTATACGGTTGTGGCGTTCATCTTGCTTTCAGGCCGAGGGAGCCGGCGTTTGTCACAGACAGCTTTCCAGGTCATGTGGCCCGCATGACTCAACCGCTTACTGCACAACGAGACACTGTGACAGAAATCAGAGCACACAGAAACACCGTTTACCTTCCCGCCACAGCGGTACCTATTTATCTACTTGCACTGCGTGCTTTTGACCTGCTAGGTTGACAGGAGCTGGGACAGAACAATGGGAGCTCACTCTGTCATGGGGATTTGAACTGCCGACCTTCTGATCGGCAAGCCCAAGAGGCTCAGTGGTTTAGACTACAGTGCCATCATGGACTCATTATGCAGGAAAGGCTCCCACCATAAGTGGAGCTTTAGACAGGATTTTTCCATTTTCCTCCCCTCTCCATATGAAAGAGAGCATGAACTTGGCTAGTCTCCTGAATGCCTGTGGGGATAATAGCATTACTGGACTATAGCAAAAGGATGTTCATAAATAATGCCTCCTTGACCTTTCTTTCCCCCACTCCCATAAAAGCACAAAATATCCACTCTGTCTATGGCAGAACACAAACACAGAGCCGTATCAGGGTACTTGCTCATTCACCTGATGTTCTGTATTGACTGGAAGTTATGGCTTTGTATAAGAAATTTATATGGGAGTAAAAGTTCTAAAATTGAACAGTGCGCTTTATAGATGGAATTCCCTCTCTCCGAGGGTCATCCAAGTTTACGCTTCAGCTTTTTCCAAACAACTTGAGTGCTTAAGAAAACACTGGGAAGAACACAAAGTTGTCGGCATTAAAAATTGATACCTCTCGCTATAAAATAACAATTTTTAAGCATTAGCGAATAGAAGATCGTTGAATTTGCCATGCCGGAAAGAGCTCTGGGCAAGGTGTTCCTAAGGATTGTGGCAAACAAAATATGACCTTTATTTCAGGAAGCAGATCCCATGACTCATTGATCCTAGAGAGGAATCTTAATAATGACATGATGGAGACAAAGCCCATCCGATAAGCAGGCATTGGTTTTGCAAGCACAACTGAAGCCTGTTTATATTTATTCAGACATTATGGAAATGGAAAACAGCTGGTAATAGCACCAATGGCATTATGACTTCTGCTATTTAGACTGAGGTCCAATACCCATGACCAAACTAATGTAAGACCCTATTTGTCTCAGATTAAGTATTTTAAAGCCCCGGGATATCTTGAATCACTCAATTCAATCACTCAATTCAATCTTGAATCACTCAATTCAATCACTCAACTGAAACTTGGGACTTCATAGTGTTCGATCGTAGTGCATATGTACTCCAAGCGGATTCATAAGTGAACACTTATGATTGTTTCAGCACAAGCAAGCTTATTGCTCAATGCATATGTATGGGCCAAACAAATCACTTTGAGCAGCTTTACATTAGCATGGTAAAAGTTAGTTGAATGGACTTCCGGTCGGCGCCAGTGTTTAATGGCGGTCCTTGCCTCGAGCTCCGAGGGAGGACTGCTCCGCAAGTTCGGGTCTGACCCGCTACGGCGAGCAGGGGACCCCTAAAATTGCAGGCGCTGAAGCCTGTAAACAAGGAGACTCGGCGGGCACCTTTCGCGCCCCCCGGTACTGCGAAAGAGCCTTTTTAAAGGCTACGGAGCGGCATCGGGTGTGAGCGCGGTGCTGAGAGTCGCTACCCAGCCTGCGGAGTGAAGCCGCGTCGCCATTGAACAGAGAGCGCCGATTCCTTCCTGAAACTGAAATTGGACTGTAAAACCCGTGAGTAAGATTGACAGACGGAACGGGACACTCAAAGTGAATTTAAGTAATTCGGCTGAAAACGGGGAAGGCATAAAGTAAGGAAGTCTGCCTCCCCGGACTGCATGACAAATAAAGCAACGAAACAGTAAAGCTGCATTTAAATGAAGGCTAACTTTTAAGCTGTCAAAACCTGACATCGGACTTAAACTTCCCCCCAGTAAGCAGGAGAAGGGGGAAGTAAAATTGGAAGTTTATAAACCTGTTTGAAGGAAGTGGAGGAAAAAGATCTTCCACTGTTAAAAACCCTGAGACGGGCTGCCGGAGTAAGGCACCGGACTGAACTGTCAATTTAAACTGGATACAAAGTTGGGGTTTTGACTGAAACAAAGTTACAAGACTTTAATGGAGTTATATTGTGAACATTTGAGGATACTGAAACTGTAATAAGAACTTTAACGGTGGACTTTTGGGCTCTTTGTTTTTGGATTCTTTGTTCTCTGTCTTATGTGTTTCTGACGTTTTAAATTGGATACAATTAAATGCTCCCTCTAGAGGACTTAAAGAAAATTTGCTACTGTGAGGGGAAAAGAGTGGAACTTTCCACTTCTAAGCCTTTCCTGTGAGAACTGACCTTGAGGATATGAGTGGCCAACCAGAAGAGATAACAACTAGATCCAAAGCAAAACAAACTCAGCAAACTCAAAAGAAAAGGGGTTCGATGCAAGGCATAATACCAGCTGGACAGGAAAAAGTACCAACTGCATCTATGGAGTCAATGACACAGGCACTGCTTAAAATAAACCAGTCTTTGGAAGCTTTGACAAAGCAGTCAGCGGAGAATACAAAAAAACTGAATGATTTGACAGCAAGATTGGACTTGAACACGGCAAGTGTAGCTTCTAATACAGATTCTATAAATAAACTTATTCAAGAAAATTCTGAAACAAGAAAGATTGCTCAAAGTGCAAAAGATACAGCAGAAGAGACTAAGAGGGAGCTTGCACCAATTACAAAAAAGGTGAATGAACATGATGCAACTTTGTCTTTGTGGGAACTCCAGAGAAAGGAGAAAAATCTTAAATTAAGACTAATTCCAGAAGGCGAGAAAGACAATCTTGCAGAATTCCTCACAGAAAATATTTTGGAATTTTGGCCGTTGTTATTTCAGGAGGAAGAATTTGAAATAACAACGGCCTTCCGGTTGGGTAGAAGGCAAGGCAAGAAGCCCAGGGATTGCTTGATTACATTGAGATCTAAAGAAGAAAGAGACAAAATACTAAATCTACATTATCAAAAGACTCTTGTAATCCAGAATTGTCAAGTTCAGATCTTCAAAGACATCCCTAAATACATTTTGGAGGTGAGGGCCTTTTACAAAGATTTGGTTTACCTTCTGAAGAAGAAGAACATACCTTACAGGTGGGAGTTCCCACAAGGATTGTCTTTCAACTATAAAGGAAGGAAGATCAAAATTAAAACAGTTCAAGACAAAGAACTCTTTTTGGAAAGAAACCAGGAGGACCTACAGAAAGGAACAGTTGATACAACAGTAGAGAAAGATCCGACAGATATTGCAAATCTCTCATTTGGACTTTTATTACCATCGGAGGAGGAACAAAAACTTGGAGCAGTTGGAGGAGTAGGTACATAGTACCAAAATGTCTCTGCAACTTCTTAGCTGGAATTGTAATGGTCTGAACCTTCCCAGGAAAAGACGCCAAGTTTTTCATATTTTGAAGAGAGAGCAATTGGACTTAATATGCTTACAAGAAACGCATGTGACCAGGATACACAGGAAATTACTTATAAACAAGAGGCTTGGACAAGAATTTATTTCATCAGATAAAGTTAAAAAAAGAGGCGTTGTGATTTATGCAAAAGAGAAATTGGCTCCTAAAATGATTTTTAAAGACGAACAAGGAAGATACCTGGCAATAGAAATACAAGTTCAAGGAGAAAAAATTATGATATTGGGAATATATGCACCAAATGAGGGGAAGGCGGAATTCTTCAAGAAGTTGCATGAGACTTTAATGGACTACTTGGACTTTAAAATTATAATGATGGGAGACATGAATGGTGTTGTCTCCACTAACATGGATAAGGCACAGAGACAAATAATCTCTAAGGATGGAAGACTTCCAAAGACTTTCTTTGAAATGACTGAAACACTGGACCTGATTGACATTTGGAGAGTAAAGAACCCTCTGGAGAGGGAGGGAACTTTTTTCTCTGAAGCCAAAATGACTTGGACAAGGATCGACCAAATTTGGGTAACTAGTTGTATGGCACCGAAGATAAAAAAAGCAGAAATCTGCCCAAAGACTTGCTCTGACCACAATGCAGTGAAGATGGAGATGAAACTAACAACAACTGGAACCTTCAGATGGAGGGTGAATGACAACCTATTTAGAGATGAAGAGATCTACAAAAAGGCCCAAAAAACATTGAAAGATTATTTTGAGATAAATTTGAGAACTGATGTGGAAAAAAGAATAATTTGGGACGCTAGCAAGGCCGTGATGCGAGGTTTCCTAATACAACAAAATTCCATAAAGAGGAAAAAACAGAATGAGAGGAAAGAAAAACTTCTGGAAAAGATAAAGGAAGCTGAAAAGAAATTGAGGTCTAAACCAAAGTCTCATGAGATTTTGAGAGAAATAAAGTATTATCAAACGCAATATATGGAATTGATGAATCAAGAGATAGAATGGAAGATAAAGCAAATGAGACAAAGAACATTTGAATCGGCAGACAAATGTGGGAAACTTCTGTCATGGCAACTCAAAAAGAGACAAAAATTGAATACTGTGACAAGTCTGGAAATGGAGGGAAAAATTATCCACAAACCAAATGAGATAAATAATTGTTTCCAAAGTTTCTTTAGGAAACTATATGCACAAGGGCCGGTTAATGAGCAGGAAATAGAAGAATTTATTAAAAAGTATGGATTACCAAAGATCTCAGATCAAAGTAAAAGGATTTTGAATGAGAAAATAACAGGACAAGAAATAGAGGGTGCCATTCAGAAGATGAAACTGGAAAATCTCCAGGACCAGATGGTTTGACTGCTAGATACTACAAGGCATTGAAGGAATGGATAATACAACCATTGAAGGAGGTCTGTAATGAAATTTTGGAAGGGAAAAAGGCACCCGAATCGTGGAAAGAAGCTTTCATTTCACTTATACCGAAAACGGAGACTGAAAAGAACCAGGTTAAAAACTACCGCCCTATATCATTACTTAACGTGGATTAGAAAATTTTTGCAGACATTTTAGCAAAAAGACTGAAGAGAGTTTTGGTGGAGGAGATTCATACGGACCAAACAGGCTTTCTCCCAGGGAGACATATGTCAGATAATGTAAGGAACATTATAGACATTTTAGAGTTGTTGGAAGTAAATATTAACAAAAAGGCAGTGATAATTTTTGTGGATGCGGAGAAAGCCTTTGATAACATTTGCTGGACCTTTATGAAGAAGAATCTTCAAGGGATGGGGGTAGGCCAAGGATTTGAAAATGGTATAGGTGCTATATATTTTAAGCAAAAAGCAAAGTTGATTGTGAACAATGTGGTTACGGAAGAGATTCCTATAGAAAAAGGTACACGGCAGGGATGCCCAATATCACCCTTACTTTTCATAACAGTCCTGGAGGTTTTTGTTGAATATGATTAGAGGGGACCAACTGGTTAAAGGTGTTCAGCTCGGAGCTAAAAACTATAAACTAAGGGCATTTGCAGATGACCTAGTATTGACTTTGCAACAGCCAGAGACTAGTACCAAAAGAGTTTTAGAACTAATCGAGAAATTCGGTCAAGTAGCAGGATTTAAACTGAACATGCAAAAAACCAAAGTGTTAGAAAAAAATCTAACAATGGCAGAAAAAGAGAAGTTTCAGAGTGAAACAGGTTTAATAATAACAAAAAAGGTGAAATACCTGGGTGTGAACTTGACCTCTAAAAATGCAAATCTATTTAAAGACAATTACGATAAATGTTGGACAGAGGTGAAGAAAGATCTAGAAATATGGTCAAGGTTGAGACTTTCCTTGTTAGGCCGAATTGCTGTTATTAAGATGAATGTATTGCCTAGAATGTTGTTTTTATTCCAGACACTCCAGATCTTGGATAAGATGGACTGTTTCAAGAGGTGGCAAAAAGACATATCAAAATTTGTCTGGCAGGGCAAAAAGCCCAGAATAAACTTCAAGATCTTAACTGATGCAAAAGACAGAGGGGGTTTTGCCCTGCCGGACTTGAGACTTTATTATGAATCGGCAGCTTTTTGCTGGCTGAAACAATGGCTACTTCTTGAGAATACAGATATTTTGGATCTGGAAGGGTATGACAATAGATTTGGTTGGCATGCATATATATGGTATGATAAGGTAAAACTGCATAAAGGCTTTAAAAACCATATTGTTAGGAAAGCACTGTACAATGTTTGGATAAGATATAAGGATCTACTGGAAAGTAAAACTCCCAGGTGGTTATCACCAATGGAGGCTAAAGAGATAAAAAAATTAAATATGGAGTCCAAATGGCCAAAATATTGTGAAATTTTAGAACAAGATGGTGAAAGAGTTAAATTGCAGAGTTATGACAAATTAAAGTCTAAAGTACGAGACTGGTTGCACTACCATCAGATAAACGAGCTATTTAAACAGGACAGGAAAATAGGTTTCCAGATGGAGAGGTCGAAATTAGAAACAGAATTGTTAGAACCCAGTACTAAGAACTTGTCGAGAATGTACAATTTGCTGCTGAAATGGAATACACAAGATCAAACAGTAAAACCAGCTATGATCAAATGGGCACAAGACATAGGTCACGACATAATGTTTGATGACTGGGAACAGTTATGGAATACAGGTGTTAAGTTTACGGCCTGTAATGCATTGAGAGAGAATATAATGAAAATGATCTATAGGTGGTACATGACCCCAGTCAAACTTGCAAAAATTTATCATCTGCCCAGTAATAAATGTTGGAAATGTAATGAAACTGAAGGTACCTTCTACCACCTTTGGTGGACCTGCCCGAGGGTAAAGGCCTACTGGGAAATGATCTATAATGAAATTTAAAAAGTCCTTAAATGGACATTTTTGAAAAAACCAGAGGCCTTTCTCCTGGGCATGGTGGGCCAATTGGTGCCAAGGAAGGACAAAACATTTTTTATGTATGCTACTACAGCGGCAAGAATTCTTTTGGCAAAGTATTGGAAGACGCAGCAGCTACCCACTCTGGAAGAATGGCAAGCGAAGGTGATTGAGTACATGGGAATGGCAGAGATGACCGGCAGAATCCGTGATCAGGGGAGTGAGACGGTGGAAGAAGATTGGAAGAAATTCAAAAAATATCTTAAAGACTGTTGTAAGATTGATGATGGCTGAGATGTTATGGTCATAAGAAATAGAGAATTGCAGCTGTAAATCATAACTCCAAAGAATGTATAATGAAAATGAGCGAATGAATTGAACGAAGGGTTGCTGAGAAAGGGTTAACATAAGGATGCAGAAAAAGGGAGGTATGGGGAAGTCCGGGAAATAAGGTGTATGAAAATAAGCTTAAGAAATTATACATGTTTATTTGTTTGTATGTTTTGTATTGTTTTGTCTTATTATCTGTCTTATTATATGTTTGGAAAATCAATAAAAATTATTATAAAAAAAAAAGTTAGTTGAATGGTGCGTTGGGCAATTGCTGATGCCTCCATACAAATCCTTCCATAATGTCAGGGCTGCCTCAGGGCTCAGCTCACAAAAGACCAACGCCAGGTTCTTCTTATATACAAGGATGTTTATTGCAGTTCATTATTGCTTTCACAACCGAGGCACGCAGCCCCGCGTCTCTTAGCCTAGACGTTTTAAGTCCCCTCTGAATCGGTCCCGCCCCTACACCAGCTTAAGAGGCTTGTGCTAGTCCACCTCTTCCTGTCTTTCCTTTTCCGCAGGGTCTTTCTGCCCCCCTGGGTCCCTTCCCTCCTGCTCTCTCCTGAAGCGGATTCCTCAGATGCCTGTTCCCCCCTCCTTCGTGCTTTGGGGCCAGGCTCCTCCTCCGGGCTCTCTCCATTTCCGCGCGCCTCCACATTTGAACTTGGCACGCGTTCGCTACCCCTGACCTTCCTCTTGACACTTACACTACTCCCTGTACTACTCTCCGCCTCTTCCGGCAGGACGTTCTGCCCCGATCTCCTTCCCCTGTCTCCTTCCTGCTCTGCTCCGTGTGTCACACTGGGAACTCCACTCTCTTCACTTCGTTCCTGCTGGGAAGCCGGCCCTGATCTCCCACTCCCACTCGGGGTTTCCCTGCTGCTTCCCTGCCCCTGGCATGTCCCCCCTGTGAACCCCCTTGGCCTGACTAGGGGCGCCCCCTTCTGGGAATCCTCCGATTCACTTGAGAGACTCATGGAAGACCTCAAGTCATTGTCCTCCTCTTCCTCACAGTCCTGGGATTCTTCCCCATCGCTCTCCGTCTCCCCCCTCACCTGTGCCTCTGTCCCTGAACCCCTGACATCCATCCCCCCCGAAGCCCCCCCTTCCCCCCTCCCGCTGCTCGGGCGCAGGTTCCGGGGGCTCCGTCGTTGCGGAGGTCGCTGCCGGACACAGGTCGTCGACGTCGATCTCCTCTGCTTCCAGTTCATTGTTTGTGTGCTCAAACCCATGGTCCTTTCCCAACATGTTCACGTCCTCCCCTCCCCCTGTTGCCTGGGTGGGGTCTGCTTGCCAAGGACCCATCCGCCACCTCGTGCGCCAGTCCTCTTCTGGTTGGTCGTCCCACCAGTAAGGAGTGTCAGTGTCCACCCCCGAACACGATCCCCTTGGAGGGCTCGACTCTGGCGTCGTCTCCTCTGCGGAGGAGAACCCTCGGAACGTGCTGGCGGAAAGTGTGGGCGTAAAAAGCCAATCGTCGAAAAACTGTGCTGGCATGGGCCTGTGTGGGGAAAGGGCATGGAACTCGTCCTTGAGGAGGGGTTCGTCCAAAGCGTAGTCCGGCACCCAACTGTTGGCGCTGGCCGGGGCGCCCTCCCTGGCGAGAAAATATTCTACTCCCTCTTCCCCCCATCTCGAGTCCAGAATCTCTGTGACCTCGTTGATTGGTTCGTCCCTAGGTGACCTCCCCCTCTTGGGCGACTCTCTGCTCGGTTCTGGTGCCGTCCCTGACTCCTGAAATCTGTGTGGGGCCCTGTAAGGGGTGAGCACCGACCTATGAAAGACCGGGTGCATTCTGGAACCTTCGGGTAGGGCCAGTCGAAACGCTACAGGATTGATCCTGGCCTCAACTTGGTACGGCCCTAGTTGCCTGTGTCCTAGCTTCTTTTTAGCTAACGACTTGGCCGGCATTGCTTGGGCCGCTAACCATACCCAGTCTCCCACCTGGATGTCTTCCCCCTCCCTCCTGTGTCTGTCTGCCTGCACCTTATAGGCCTGTTTGGCTAGCTCCAAATGTCTCCGTAACTCGTCGTGGACCTCTTGCAATTCTGCTGCGAAATGGTCGGCTTCCTGTGGCGCCCCCTCCCCCGTCGTTACGAGCCCCGGGAAGGTTCTGGGATGCCGTCCATTGTTAGCGAAGAACGGCGTCACCCCCGTCGACGCGTGCTTCGTGTTGTTGTAAGCAAACTCAGCCATCGGCAGGTAATCCACCCAAGCCGCGGGTCGCTGATTGGCGTAACATCTCAGGTACTGCTGCATGATCGCGTTGACCCTCTCCGCTTGGCCGTTGGTCTGCGGATGTCTCGCCGACGACAGGTTGATTTTGACGTGCAGAATCCCTAGGAGCTTCTGCCAAAAGCTGGACACAAACTGGCGCCCCCTGTCGGACAGAATGGGCCGTGGCAAGCCATGCACCTTGAACACGTGGTCGATGAACAGTTTGGCGGTCTGCTCCGCTGTCGCCACCTTCGCGCAAGGAATGAAATGCGCCATCTTGGTGAACAGGTCTACAACCACAAGCACCGCCGTCTTGCCTCGCGAACTGGGCAGATCAGTGACAAAGTCCAGCGCCACCCTCTCCCACGGTTGCAGTGGCGTCTCTAGCGGTTCCAGCAGTCCCGCTGGCTTCTGGTGCACTGGCTTGGACCTTTGGCATGTGTCACACCTGGCGACATACTCCGCGACCTCCCCTCGCATCTGGGGCCACCAAAAGTCTCTGGCCACTAATTCCGTCGTCTTTTCCTTGCCGAAGTGGCCAGCGCTGGGTGCGTCGTGCAACTGCTGCAGAACCTTCGCGCGGAGATCGTCTCCCGGAACGTAGAGAGCACCCTTACGGGTCAGCAGGCCGTCGCGTATCTGGAACTCGTCGTCCTTCGCCGTGCCTCTCCGCACCGCTTCCATTTTGGACTGTGCGAACGGATCCGCCTGCAACGCGCGCTGCACCGCCTCCAGGTCCACGGCGGCTGAAGCGCACGCCCACGCCTGTGGTGCAAAAATGTGCTTGGCTGCCGCCGGTGTCGCTTCCTCGAGATACTGCGGTTTTCTGGAGAGCGCATCTGCTATGACATTGTTGTCGCCTGGGATGTACTCGATTCTGAAATCGAAATCCGCAAAGAACTCCGCCCAGCGTATGTGCCTCTGGCTCTGTAGCTTCGCCGTGCGCCAGTGCTCTAGGTTCTTGTGGTCCGTGCAGACCTGCACGGTGTGCTTGGCTCCGATGAGAAAGTGCCTCCATGCCTTGAAAGCTGCGTGGATGGCCAGCAACTCCCTGTCCCAGATGGTGTAGTTCTGTTCCGACTTGCTGAGCTTCCGGGAGTAGAAAGCACAGGACCTCCAGTACCCCTGCGGGTCCTCCTGCAAGAGGACGGCCCCCACCGCTCTGTCAGATGCGTCAGTCTCCACCCTCATGGGCCTGCCGGGATTCACGTGTAACAGCTGTTCCTCGGACGCAAAGAGACTTTTAAGCCTCCTGAAGGACTGCTCCGCCTGGTCCGTCCAGGTGAACTTCTTCTTCTTGGAGCTGAGAGTGTCCGTGATAGCTGCCGTCTCCCTGGCGAAACCCCTGATGAACTTGCGGTAAAAGTTGGTGAAACCGACGAACCTCTGGACCTCCTTCTGCGTTCGCGGGCTCTTCCAGTCCAACACCGCGCGGACCTTGGCGCTGTCCATGGCTAGTCCCCTGTCGGACAGCCTATAGCCCAGAAAATCCACCTCCGTCACGTCGAATTGGCACTTCTCCAGTTTGGCGTAGAGCCTGTGCTCCCATAGCCGCTGCAGGACTTCCTTAACGTCGCTCTCGTGAGCCTCCGGCGATTCTGAGAAGATAAGAATGTCGTCGAGGAAACATACGCACTTCTTGTAGAGGAGTCCCGCTAGCACGTGATGCATAAAAGCTTGGAAAAAGTGGGAGCCATTTTGGAGACCAAACGGCATAACTCTGTATTCGTAGGTGCCCAACGGTGTGAACATGGCCATCTTCCACTCATCACCCTCTCGCACGCGTATGAGATTGTAAGCTCCGCGGAGATCCAACTTGGTGAAGATCTTCCCTTTCCGCACCGTGGCGAGCAGGTCGTCAATCTTGGGCATGGGAAAGGCCGCGGGCTTTGTCTTCGAGTTTATGAACCTGAAGTCTACGATCAGCCTTTTTTGGGGCGTGTCCTTCTTCTTCACAAAAAACACAGGACTGCCCCCTACAGCCTTTGATTCTCGGATGAATCCCCGCTGCAGGTTGTGATCTATGAACTCCCTGAGCTCCCGCAGCTCCTCCTCGGACATGGAATACAGCTTCACAGGCGGCAGCGTTGTCCCTGGCAAGAGGTCAATAGCGCAATCGTAGGGCCGGTGAGGTGGCAACTGGTCTGCCTCCTTTTCGCAGAAAACCTCCAAAAACTCCTTGTACTTGAGGGGTACTGCTTGCGCCATGCTGAGACGTAGCTGCTGCCCCTCCTCTTGGCCCTCCTCCTCCTGACCGGTCTGGATGCAACGCTGTGCACAATAGGACGAGCCGAAGGTGAGCTGCCGCTGGTACCACGCCATGGTCGGGCTGTGCCTATCCAGCCAACTCATGCCTAACACTATAGGCGTGTCTGACAGGCGGGTGACGTTGAAACTGATGATTTCTCAGTGATTGCCAATCTGCATCACCATGGGTGGCGTCTGTTGCACCACCTGCCCACCTAACAACTTCCTGCCATCCACCGTGACGACGTTCAAAGGCAGCGTGGCTGGTAGGAGCTCTATGCGATGTTGCTTGACGAAGTGCACCCCTACGAAGTCTGCGTTGCTCCCACTGTCAATTGTAATGGGGACTTCTAGGGTGCGTCCATTAGGTAGCTGGAGAGTTGCAGTGAGCTGCACCACTGGCTTAGGTGGCAGGGGGTCTGTAGGCTGCAAAAGCGCTGGGGACTGCCCTACTGACTCGCCTGGCTGTGCCCCAGCATTTGAGCTTCCAGCCAGGCATTGCCGTTTCCCTGAAACTGCTGTTCATGTTGTGCTGCTGCAGTTACTGTTGCTAAGGCTGCAGTGTGCTTTTGGAGCCTCTGGGGACACTCTTTGGCCATGTGCGTCCCACTGTCACAGATGTAACACTTCCTGTTCCCTCTAGGAGGCTTTGTCTTGACTGCTCCAGACGCTGGGGCTCCGGCTGCTGACTGAGCCTTTGCAGTCCCCAGTTCCATCGGCTCCTCCCCTGCCTGCAGCTGAGGGGAGGGACGCGTACGTCCTGGATCTCTGGGAAAGAAGGGAGGCACTCTAGACGGTGCGTGAAGCTGGCTACCCCCCTCATTGCGCCAAGGGCGTTCTTCATGGCGTACTCCAATGGCGAGCGCCCGCTGCACCACGTCTGCCAGGGTTTTAGGTCTGTCCCCCCTTGCCAGTTCGTCTTTCACAGGGCCAGAGAGTCCCTCCCAAAACAAGTCTCTGACTGCCAGAGAATCTTTCTCCCATCGCAGCACATTCAGCAAGGCGAAAAAGCGAGCATGGTACTGACGTACTGAAGCCTTGCCTTGCCTTAAACCATGCATCTGCTGGCGTGCTACATCCACATCCACGCTAGACTGGAAGCAAGCGTCCATGCATTTGATAAATTCATCAGAGTCCCTTCGAGCAGGGCAATCCTCGCGCCACAGATTGCGCAGCCAAGCCCTCGCTTCCCCATGCAAGTGGGACACAATGAAACCCACTTTCTCTTCCTCATCTTTAAAGTCGTCGCGAAGCAAATGCAACGCATATTCTACGTCTGCTCGAAAACTGGGGTACTGCTGCAGGTTCCCATCGAAGTGGGCTACCAAGTTGCCTCCTCTTCTGCCCAGTGCTACTCCAGCAGCTTTGGCCCCCGGGAACCCCACCTGGCATGCATGATCCCACCTGGCTTGCAGATCTTGGCACCGCTTTTCCGCCTCTTCCCCCCTCTTCTGGGAGATCGCTACCTCAGTGGTAAGTTGGGAGACTGCGTTGCGTAGCTCAGCTATCTGCTGCTCCATACTCATGGCTGCCAAACTTCGTGAGCTTTGCAAAAAAAAATTTTGCGTATCTTTGGGAGGGGACTTACTGTCAGGGCTGCCTCAGGGCTCAGCTCACAAAAGACCAACGCCAGGTTCTTCTTATATACAAGGATGTTTATTGCAGTTCATTATTGCTTTCACAACCGAGGCGCCCAGCCCCGCGTCTCTTAGCCTAGACGTTTTAAGTCCCCTCTGAATCGGTCCCGCCCCTACACCAGCTTAAGAGGCTTGTGCTAGTCCACCTCTTCCTGTCTTTCCTTTTCCGCAGGGTCTTTCTGCCCCCCTGGGTCCCTTCCCTCCTGCTCTCTCCTGAAGCGGATTCCTCAGATGCCTGTTCCCCCCTCCTTCGTGCTTTGGGGCCAGGCTCCTCCTCCGGGCTCTCTCCATTTCCGCGCGCCTCCACATTTGAACTTGGCGCGCGTTCGCTACCCCTGACCTTCCTCTTGACACTTACACTACTCCCTGTACTACTCTCCGCCTCTTCCGGCAGGACGTTCTGCCCCGATCTCCTTCCCCTGTCTCCTTCCTGCTCTGCTCCGTGTGTCACACTGGGAACTCCACTCTCTTCACTTCGTTCCTGCTGGGAAGCCGGCCCCGATCTCCCACTCCCACTCGGGGTTTCCCTGCTGCTTCTCTGCCCCTGGCATGTCCCCCCTGTGAACCCCCTTGGCCTGACTAGGGGCGCCCCCTTCTGGGAATCCTCCGATTCACTTGAGAGACTCATGGAAGACCTCAAGTCATTGTCCTCCTCTTCCTCACAGTCCTGGGATTCTTCCCCATCGCTCTCCGTCTCCCCCCTCACCTGTGCCTCTGTCCCTGAACCCCTGACACATAAGTACCAGACTCAACAAACAGAATAGGTCTGTTTGGTCTGGTGGAGTGGATATGAATCTCATTGTTGCTGCGAAAATAAATGGAACTGGAAACCTCCTTGGAACTTGTTTTTGTCTTTATTCGTTACCCAAAAGAAATCTGGGGCCATTTTACACATTATGCATTATTGCCACCGAGGATACAACCCAAAAGAAAACCCTGTGGTGGTTTTATTAAATGTGTGTTTGCAAATATGCTTATTGCATTTGCATTTGACCTTTTGCAAGGACCGCCTCTTTCCATATGACCCTCCCCAGACCCTGAGATCATCTGAGGCCCTCCTTCATTTGCCCCCTCCTCGAGAGGTCCAGAGGGTGGCAACACAAGAACGGGGCCTTCTCTGCAGTGGCTCCCCGTCTGTGGAATCCTCTGCCCAGGGAAGTTTGCCTGGTGCCTTCATTATACACCTTTAGGCGTTAGGCGAAAACGTTCCTTTTTAAGCAGGCCTTTTGGTTGATCTGATTTACATCCTATGCCCTTTTAAAATGTGTTTTGTGTTTTTGGTTGGGGGAGGACTATTGGGTTGTTGTTTTTATATTTTTATTATGTATTTTGTGGTTTTATATCTTGATTTTATTCTGTGAACTGCCCTGAGACCCCTGGGTATAGGGCGGTATATGAATTTAATAAATAATATTATTATTAATAATAATAATTTTTAGAGGCACATGCTAAACATTATCAATGTACAGCTTAATAAGAAATGTATGAAGTGGCCCACAGGAATGAATGCAAGGGCATCATTTTAATAAAACATTACCTGCTGACGAAAATGCTACGGCACATCCCCCCCCCACCCTTGCCAACATAACAAAATAATCCTCTGCTATTGTCAACATTTAGGGTTCAGAATAGTCATTTTCAGAATCAAGGCAGAAGAAAATAAAATGCAACATTTAAATGGACTACTTCCTAGGAAATTAAAGGTAATATATATATTATTACCATTCAGATGCACATACAGTTGTCTCTTCCATTTGCCTCGTAATCCAAGAAAAATTGAAGATAAAGCATGTAAAGATGTCCTAGAACTGTTTTGCAGAAGAAAATATTGTCAGAATTCTTTAGCGGTAATATATTCGTCTCCCTCCCCCACCCCTAATCTTGACAGAGCAGCTAAAATATCCACATACTCGAGTTGCAATAAATAATTCCCAGAGCTGCCAAAAGTGTTGAATAATAAAAGTTGTGCTCTCTTTCTCCCTCTCTTTCCCTTTCAACTCCTCCTGTTTTTATGAAAACAAACCCCGAGGATTTGCAAGCTGGGGAGGCAGAAAGAATAGCAGCAGCATTTCTGTTTCCAGAAAGAAAAAGCTTTCTTCTGCCCATAGAAATATTAATGTTCCATTCATGAACATTAACGCTTGTTCTAGCTTACATATAAATTCTTCCCTCTCTGTTTAGCTTGCAATTTTGCTGCTCTGCACTGCTCTCATAATTCTGAAGTCTACTAAGCTTAGCAATTTGGATTAGCGATGGCATCACATTTTAGAGTTGTGCAGAAGGGGTTGGAAATGCATTCAGCCAATTCTGAATTCTAGACTCAGTTCCGAGCTGAGCTCAAAGTCCCTCTGAAGTTTGGTGCTGGCCAAGAATTCTGCTGCAGATTCCTCAGGGATAATGGAGACAATCGACTAGCAGACAATTGACTTTTTATTGCTACCACCAACAGGGGACTCTGTAGTTTTGGAGGGTCCATGGGAAATGTGGGGGCTTGGGGCTCTGGTATACTTCTGTTGCTATCTTCTTCTTCTTCTTCTGATCACTCGTAGCTGAGTAAGAGTGAGCCAGTGTGGTGTAGTGGTTAAGAGCGGTAGACTTGTAATCTGGTGAACCGGGTTCGCATCTCCGCTCCTCCACATGCAGCTGCTGGGTGATCTTGGGCTAGTCACACTTCTTTGAAGTCGCTCAGCCCCACCCACCTCACAGAGTGTTCGTTGTGGGGGAGGAAGGGAAAGGAGGATGTTAGCCGCTTTGAGACTCCTTCGGGTAGTGATAAAGCGGGATATCAAATCCAAACTCTTCTTCTTCTTCTTCCATGAACACGATCTTAACATTGAGTCTGTAAGTGACTGCGGAGGCCAATTCTGAATCCACACATCCTTCCACAGTGGGGACATAAGTTTTCGGGCGGGAGTTGATCAGGGTGAGGGTTTGCCAAGCGTGCCTTCCTCTTAGCACATTTCTCCCTTGCGTTCTGAGTTCGAGTGTCTTCAAAGTCCATGACACCTTAGGTAAAGGCTGTTCTCCTACTGGAGCGCTCGCAGGCCAGTGTTTCCCAGTTGTCATAGTTCCCAGTTGTTTATACTACATTTTTTAAGATTTGCCTTGAGAGAGTCTTTACACCTCTTTTGTTGACCACCAGCATTACACTTTACATTTTTAAGTTAAGAATAAAGTAGTTGCTTTGGATGACGATAATCAGGCATCCGCACAACATGACCAGTCCAACGAAGTTGATGTTGAAGAATCATTGCTTTGACACTGGTGATCTTTGCTTCTTCCAGTACACCGGCATTAGTTCGCCTGTCTTCCCAAGTGATGTGTAAAAAATTTCAGAGACACCATTGATGGGCTCTTTCAAGGAGTTGGAGATGGCGTTTATAAGTGGTCCATGTTTCACAAGCATACATTAAGGTTGGTAGTACAATAGTTTTCTAAACAAGCAATTTGGTTTCCCTGCGAATGTCCCGGTCCTCAAACACTCTGCACTTCAATTGGGAGAAAGCTGCACTCGCAGAGCTCAGGCGATGCTGGATTTCGGCATCAGTGTCAGCCCTTGTGGATAGATAGATAAAACTTGATTTGCATTAGCCTATTGCCATAACAACAGTAAAACATTACAGTATATGCAGAAAAAGAAATTTGATATAAGAGCACAATTTAAAGTCAATTAGTAGCCCTTATTCTGATTGCCCTGCTATGAAGCTAGTATGAGTGGGGTGATGATCTTGTCCCTCAGGTCTTTGTAGAGAGTACAAGACAGGAGGATGTGTGCCGCTGTTTAGGTGCTACCATCTCCACAAGGGCAAAGACGTTTCTCAGGCAGGATCTTTTGAAAACGACCCTCAAGTACTGCAGATGGCAAAACATCCAGTCTTACAAGTGTAAAAGCACGTCTGTATTTTGGGATAATAAGTTTGTGCAGCTATGGGGCCAGAGAATCAAAATAAAGAGGTGGAAAATGAACATGCCAAGGGCAGAATTTCCTTATAGTGGCCAGGTTGTTCTGATGTTCGATATCTTTTAGATGGTGAGCCCTTGTGGAAAGATAACTGCCCAGGTAGGAGAAGTGATCAGCACTTACACCATTGAGTGAATGTGATAGTCTTCGGAACATCTGTAACACATCAGCACTGCGTGGCTCAGTTGGTTAGAGCTTAGTGCTGCTAACAGCAAGGTTGCTGGTTTGATCCCCATATGGGACGCCTTCATTTTCCTGCGTTGCAGGGAGTTGAACTACATTATCCTTGGGGTCCCTTCCAATTCTTTGATTCTAGGGTCCAAACTTTGAAACAGTCTTGGGTTGTGGCTTTCTTTTAAAAAGAAACAATTAATCCATTTTAGCTGAGCCCGCTCTGAACTGAGATGAAGACCTTGCCTGACACTAATTTAGAACTCAATTGATAATTAGCCGGTTCTAAGTAAAACTTGTCATTTGCCAGCAGGAGATAATCTGGGTTGTAACAGCTTGCTTAATGGGATATGGGCAAAAGTATATGTACCAGTACTTCAGGCCATTTGCATTTCATCTTCTTACTACCTGGGCAGTTTACAAAGTGATTTCGCTTAAACACAAGCGATACTGTCCGCAGCTTATTTATTCATTTAAGGAAATTGAATGTACAGGACGGCTTGACTGTAATAAGACCTCTAAGTGGGTGGCAAGGAACATTAAAGTTATCAGTAAAAACAGTTGAAAACAATTTAAAAAACATTTAAAGATAATTAGAATTAATAGTAAAAAGAGATTGAAACACCTCATCATCTACATGTCCGGATAGACTCACTTAAACAAAAGTGTTGAAGAGAACTGAAGGTGCACGGAGTCTCAGTGTGTAGGTGCTGTCACAATAAACTATGGATTTCTTACATTTGCAGAACAAGTGTCATGTGGTGTTTGTAATGGTGACAGTTCCATATGTGGGGGTGGGCACTTATGGGGCAAGGCATCCCAAGCTGTTAAGGGTTTTATATACCCATCTTAATGCCTTGAACTTTTTTTTTGTCAAATCTTTTTTATTGAGTTTTAATTGCAAATTTAAATTCAAACATTAAACATCAACATCATCATTTAAGTTTCCCTGAATCCTTTTGTCTCCCCTCCACCCTTCCATGGTTACCACTATCAATCTTTTTTTTCAGCTGCTTCACTAATTTTCTCTGTTTAAAAAAAAATAATAATCCATTTTTACCATAGTTTTTTAGTACATTACAAGCATCTCTCAAGTTGTAATTATTTAGAGTGTTCTCTTAAATACATTGTAAAAATTTTCCCATTCCTTCTTAACGATCTTCTCTTCCTGGTTTCTGATTTTCCCGGTCAATTTCGGCATAGTCCATCCTCTTCATCAACCATTCTTCTCTGGTTGGGGCTTTATCTTCTTTCCATCTTGGGGCCAGTAGTACCAACGCTGCTGTTGCTGCATACATAAATCATCATTTCTGCTCCTTTGGTATCTCTGCACCTAAAATACCTAATAAAAAAGCCTCTGGTTTTTCCACAAATATTGTTTTCAACTCGTTATAATTCATTTCCCATAATGCTTTTGTTATCTTGCACGTCCACCACATGTGGTAGAATGTGCCTTCCTTCTCCTTACATTTCCAAGAAACTTTTGAAGCAGTTGAACTTGGCCCCATGATAAATCAACAAGCAGTGTTGGCCCCATGATAAATCAACAACAAGTTGAGCAAAGGTGCAATATGCCCCCATGGTCTCAGTTCTCTCAACAATTGTGCAGCAGCATTCTACACTAAAGAGGGATGCAGGTGGCGATGTGGTTTAAACCACTGAGCCTCTTGGGCTTGCCAATCAGGAGGTCGGCGGTTCGGATCCCAGCAACGGGGTGAGCTCCCATTGCTCAGTCCCAGCTCCTGCCAACCTAGCAGTTTGGAAGCATGCCAAAAGTGCAAGTAGATAAATAGGTACCGCTCCGGTGGTAAGGTAAACAGCGTTTCCATGCACTACTCTGGTTGCACCAGAAGCGGCTTAGTCAAGATAAGAATAAAACATAAGAAGATACGCCAAGACAAGGTATGGCAAATGACTGAGGGGGGAGAGGGGGAAAAACTCTCCCTACTTTTCTTATGTGATTAAACAAGAATCCCCTCCCCTCACGAGTCAGAAACGTCGTGTTAAGGACTTAAGCTGTGGATTTAAGGCTGTGTGGAGATAAACTTTTGAACCAAAGCACATTTTAAGAAGAGCATGGAAAGTGTAAGAGCTTTGAAATGACACAGTTTAAAATGCCGTCGCCATATTGGGAAGTTCTGTCGGAGGTCTTGAGTCTGGGAGGAGAGAGAGAGAAATAGAGTTGTTTATATATTGTGGTTAAACTCCTCAGTGGGACTCAATCGACAGTTTTACGAGATTATGATGGATAGAGCAATGTTATCTATGAAGGAGATGATATATGGAAACCATCTCGATTTGAGGATTGGAAGAACGGAAAATTCACACAGGACTATTATTACTATTGGTGTTTACCGGCTTAAGGAGACTATCAGAAGAGATCATAAAGAAAAAAGAGAAAATATATGAACAAGATGTGATGTGGAAACAGCAAGATAAGATGGGATAGAATTATGAACTCTGTTTGAACTGATTTGGACTGATTGGGACATTAATGCAGCAGCAAGAAGATGATCAGAATTCCCCTTTGGATCTTGAAATATGGGTCCCCCCAACAAAATTTAAAAATTGGCTTTGTAATTCGGAATTTATGTGATATGATTTAATTTGATGTGATTGGCCAGTTAATAAAAAAAAAATTATAAAAAAAAAACAGAAGCGGCTTAGTCATGCTGGCCACATGACCCGCAAAAACTGTCTGCAGACAAATGCCTGCTCCCTCGGCCTGTAAAGCAAGATGAGCGCCGCAACTCCACAGTCGTCTGCGACTGGACTTAACTGTCAGGGGTCCTTTACCTTTACCTCTTATTCTACACTAACTGTCACTTCCAAGTTAAGTGCAAGGGGAGCCCCACAGAGAGTACATCACAGTAGTCCAGTCTTGAGGCCTGAACTACTATGATCGAGCTTTCCTGGTCCAGCCATCACTGACATACAGGTGAATCTGGCAAAAATAGGTTTCTACCCAAGAGGGTGACCAAGGCTGACTTAGCTCCATGGCCAGGCCTGAATCCAGATGACATTGGATCTAAACAGTCCCTATTATTCAAGAATGCCTGCTACTGCTCCACCACAAGTCTCTCCCCCACCTTCCCCAAGAAGGGGACAGATAACCCATCATCAGTTTGCCTTCACACAAGTATTAATGTAAGCCATCAAAAATTACCTCTTCTATAATAAAACAAATTTGCTGCCAACAACTCCAGGTGCTTAGCTTGCAGATTTCATTTTTCATAATTTTTAATTGAAACTTTTCATCATGCAATAAAATTAAAAGCAAGCTAATCTAAATAAAAAAATAAAAACAAAGGAAAGGAAAGGAAAAATGAAAGAGAGGGGGAAAATTCGAGTTTCCTGCACTCCTCCTTTTTTTTTTTTTTGTTCCCACAACAGAAATATTCCACAATGTGTTCATGTTTGTAAGCAATAATGTTTTGGAGGCACTGTTGAAATAGCATGCAACCACCCCAGAATCCATCTTCATATTGCCCAGGGCAAAAGTCTCATATCCCACATAGTTGTGCATGCTGTGAGGCTTGTGTCTCATTATCCTCTGCTATGTTTCAAGAAACCATGGTCCACACTTATCTTTCTCTCTTTAATAGACACATGCCTATCTATATTCAATGAGAGATTTTTCTCTGGTCCTTTAGGCAGGGTCCGACCAAGGCATTTGACCACCCCAAGCAGCTGTCAGCACTCTGTAGTAACGTGGAATTTTGGATCAAACCTCTCACGCTGTGGGGCACTATACTGGACCTTGTGGACATGGATCCTCAGCTGGTCTTAGTCAACGTCAAGTACAGTCGTACCTTGGAAGTCGAACAGAATCTGTTTCGGAAGTCCGTTCGACTTCTGAAACGTTCAACTCCCAAAGCACAGCTTTTGATTGGCTGCAGGAAGCTCCTGCAGCCAATCGGAAGCCACAGAAGCCCCATTGGACGTTCAGCTTCAAAAAGAACATTCAAAAACCAGAACACTCACTTCCGGTTTTCAGTTGTTCGGGAGCTGGAACATTTGACTCCCCAGGCGTTCGGGAGCTGAGGTACAACTATACCAGATTCCAGACAGCAGGTCCACAGTACACGTTCCCAAGAGGTAAGGTTAGACCCTCAGGATCTGTAGTAGGAACTTCTAGGGAAGCTAAACTGAGAGTGTTGGAGGACTTGAACTACCACCAATCAACGAATTTGAATGGGTAGCAGACCTTGAAGAGTCACAGTGTGGTGCCATTGAGTGGCTTCTTCTTGTGTCCTCTCCACTGGGACATTTTGAAGAACCTCTTGCTTTGAAGGACCTACTGTAGCCAAGACTTCTGAGCTGTTCCTCCAGGCTGAAAGCCTGACAACTCATTCTACTGTTCAGAAAGTTGCTCGGGAGTTCCTCCTCAGACTCCAGATCCCAAAGATTTGGGGGTCAATGAATCTAGGCAGAGGGCCCTGAGGAGTCCTTAACATGAGTACACTGGGACCTAGTCACAGCCCAAACTACAACACAGATACAACAAAAAAGGGGGGAATGACTTGCAGTTGTTGCTTTTAAGTGAAGGTATTGCTGTTGGGTTGAAATACATTATTATTATTATTATTATTATTATTATTATTATTATTATTAACCATATACGTGTGTGTGTGTGTGTGTGTGTGGTATTATAAAGAATATTACAAAGAATGAAAAGACAGGATTTACAATCTAACTAAACAGCCCAACTGTTTCTAGCCATCTTCTGTGCAATGCACTAACTACCGAAGACAAATCTCGCTTTTGTGCAATGTCACAGCGGATGCTAATCATATGGCAAAAATCTATTTCAGTTAACCAAAAAAAAGTCTTTTACTAAATCACATCTCTTATTTACTTAAATTCCCAACACTGAGCTGAGGGAATGTGCCAGAATTTGATCCGCCGCACATAAAAACAAGTTGTGGAACTTACCAAATGCCAAAAAAATTAATAAGTGTCTAAATGTGAAGCCCCTTTTGATCTGGAGGACCTTAGCCAAATGTTCCTCCTGCCATCCCCCTGCCCCACTTTGATTGGTCCAGGCCATTGAGGTTCTGTTGTTTGTTTAAAAAGACCAGGACATAGATGAATGAGTAGAAAACACGCATATAAAGTCTCCCTGGATTTAGCACATCTACGCAGCAGAGAACGGCATCAGGCTTGTATCTATGAAATAGAATTGAAGAGGTAAGAGCCACGGAACTGTGTCATTCGGGCTGATGCTACACTCAGATGCAAGCTTTCGCACCATTAGCTATCCCCATTCTTTGATGCAAAACAATTTAACACAAGGTGAAGGTTTTTAAGTCGAGAGATATATTCCTTAATGAATTAGAACAAACTCATTATCAGGTGTTGACTTTTCAATGTTCTCTTGGAGAAACAACGATTCCGTTGTAGGACCGATAAAACAGCAAGCAGTGCAATCCCAGCTTTATCTCTGCAGCACAAGATTGCCATTAGTGAAGCAACGTTGCAATAAAGTCAAGGGCTTTGGTTTTATTGGGTGTTTTAAGGCTAGCAGAGTGGAGACATTCCAGGCTTCAGCACAAGCGTTTTTCATTCTTCCCTAAATGCTACTGTTAGCCAAACTCTACAGAGTTTTCATAATGCTTACCTTCATAAATGCATTAAAATACTGAGCTTCCTACATTTGCAAAGCCCAAATCCTTCTGTACCTTTGGCAGAAAGAAGAAAAATTTATCAAGAGCAGTTTCTCCTATCGCTGCTGCATCTTACACACACACCCCGCCAGGTAGAATAACCAGCCTCATATAACCAACATGCTTAAGTCTAATTAATGCATGAAGGGGTTAATACCATAGAGTAAACTGTCCTGTCAGGCTTAGCTAGGTATGTCTCCGTCACCTTGTAAGGAAGGTAATCAACGCCTTTTTTCATCTTCAGTCTACCTTAGAAGCGCAGCATGCAAGAGGTCTGAGTTGGTTGCTCCAAGCTCAGAGCACATGGCTCTTACAAGCCATTCTTGTGTTCCTATATCAATAATTTAGGAACTTTCACCAATGTAACTAGGCCACGTTTTACTGCCTGTGCAACTTTTTCTGAATGCTGTATGGAAAAGCACATGAATCTGGCCTTTGGAGAATTTGTCAGTAAACCATTTTATCACTTACTAAATGGTTACTAAATAGGGGGAGAGGGGGACTTTGGAAGGAACTCACAAGGGCATATTTTAAATATCTAATAGCCTCTTTCCACACTTTACTTTGCTCCAGGTTTTGTGATTTTAAATCTCTGCTTGGGGGTTTTCACCAAATAATATTTTGCCCAAGTCTGGATCTTGGCAGCTAGGAAGCCTCCTCTCTATATCCCTATTTTTTCCTTGCCACCAACACACATTACATGGCAAAAGGTAGGCTCTGGAGCTTAGAAAAGTATCATTCTACTAGGTGCTGAGAAGAACAGAGACCGTGTAGACAAAAGCAGGATATGCAAAGACCTATAGTAGTCTCAAGGCCCCTAGCAGGATCTTGCAATGTAATCTCAATTAGTTTGCCCCAAACTCTGCTCAGTAAAGCTGGATAACTGCAAGCAGCGACAATGCTGGAACTCACATTTCTAATGCCTACCATTGTATTGTCCTTCAAACCAAAGGGACTCAGTTTATATAGTGCTTGTATTTAACAGTCAGCTTGCAAACCCAGTTGTCTGGAAAATTCAGCAATATTTCATCACTAGGATTATTACATTTTTAGTTGAGATGAAAGAGAGTAAAGAGTGTTGGGCTTTCTGCAGACAGAATAAGCAGCTATTGAAATGGTCTAAAATGAGACCATGTTCCAACCAAAGAAGAATGGTTGAATAAATTATGCGAATACTTGGAATTAGCAAAGTTGACTGATTTGATAAGACAAAAACCAAATAATATAATCCAGAAACAATGGAAATGTCTAAATGATTATTTATGTAGACAAGGATTAAATACAAGGTATTGGTTGTGTTGCAATGACAAACCTAGATAGCATCTTAAAAAGCAGAGACATCACCTTGCCAACAAGGGTCCGTATAGTTAAAGCTATGGTTTTCCCAGTCGCGATGTATTATGGTGCTGGAGGAGACTCTTGAGAGTCCCATGGACTGCAAGAAGATCAAACCTATCCATTCTTAAGGAAATCAACCCTGAGTGCTCACAGGAAGGACAGATCCTAAAGCTGAGGCTCCAACACTTTGGCCACCTCATGAGAAGAGAAGACTCCCTGGAAAAGACCCTGATGCTGGGAAAGATTGAGGGCACAAGGAGAAGGGGACGACAGAGGACGAGATAGTTGGACAGTGTTCTTGAAGCTACCTACATGAGTTTGACCAAACTGCGGAAGGCAGTGGAAGACAGGAGTGCTCTGGTCCAAGGGGTCACGAAGAGTCGGACACGACTAAATGACTAAACAACAACAAAATTGGTTCTGTTTAGAATAGATTTATGAAAGATTTAGAAAACGTATTGATTAGAATATTTGTGTGAGATTGTATGGGGAGAATACAGAATAACAGATACAATCTTGCTTAAAATGTATATAGGAAGTGCAGTGTAAGTGATGGAAGCCAATCAATGAAAGTTTGTTATTATTTTCATATTGAGATATTTGTAGAATAAACTTGGAAGAAATTCTTCCAACTTTTCTTCTTCTTCTTTTCTCTTTATTTTTTCTTCTTTCTTCGTTCTTCTTTTTCTTTTCTCCTTTGTTCCTTTTTTCATATATATGTGCTTATTTGAAATATATATATGTATGTATTTGCAATATTTTGCTTATATTTTGTAATAATTATGTTAAATAAATTAAAAAATATAACAAAATAAAATAAATCATAATACAGTGGTACCTCCAGTTGTGCACAGGATCTGTTCCGGAGCTCCAGTCGAATCCTGAGGAATTCGCAACCAGAGGTGCCTGTTCTGCGCATGAACGCGGCGCGGTAAAGCGCTTCTGTGCATGCGCATGGTGCATAGAGCGCTTCTGCGCATGTGCATGCGGTGAAACCCGGAAAAATATTTCTGGGTTTGCCGTGTGCATAACCCGAAGGATACGCAACCAGAGGTGTGCGTATCCAGAGGTACCACTGTAATTAGCTATACATAAATATTAGCTATACATAAAAATTACCACATGTCAGCTTGATGTAAATCAGCAACATCTTTTGTGTCATCCCCCCCTTTGGCAATGCATCTGAAAGTGTCCAGTACATGCATGCTTCTTGAGATCCCAGTTTAAACCATTCATTCTGAACTCATTCTAAGATGTTTCCCGATCACTCAGTTGCAAAACAATGTATATTACAATAAAATCTATATTCTGTTTTATATTCACTTTTATGTTGCATTTCCACTCTACTTTTTTCTTTAAGGCCTTAGAAATAATCACAGAAAGTCTGAAATGACTTCTTTTTACCTCCAGTAAGAGCCATGCTTGGAGCAATTTAGTCTACGAAAGGTGAAAGTTTCAGAAGGCTATGAACAACTGAAATCCAACAAGATTAGAGTAGAAGCCCTCATGTTCCCTTCTTTATGATAGGTCATGCCCTGAAATACCTGCGTTTACATGGGGAGAAAGAAAGAGAGCTACAAATAAATACAGAGCCATAATCCTAATAAAGTATCATTTATGTTGGGGCTGGAAGAGATTTGGAGATTTCTCAGCCTAAACCTCTTTATACAAGGAGGTTCAAAGGGGCCCCATTCGAAATTTTCTGCCCTCATCTCTGATTAGAGTTTCAGAATGAACTCTCTGATTCTGAAAAGCTTTCATCTGTGTGGCTAACAGGTAATTCTGCTCTTGTCCTGCCTTGTCCCAGTCTCCTTACATTCTCCACTGCCTCTCCAAAACTAGATGTCAAGCCTTGAGGAGACCTTCATCCATCAATGTCCTCACTCGGCAGGTTTTACAAGCACTCTGAGGTTAAAAAAAAATATTCTCTGCAGTTACTGGGAATACTTCACCGTCAAAGCAAGATCAAAAATGAACTTCTCCGCTGGAAAGCAGCGTGTGAACATAACATTTTATTCCTTTCTGCAAAACAGGGAAATGCTCACTGCTCAATTATGTTGTTTCTCACTGATAAAACCTTCCTTGAATTTAAATTCTCTCTCTCTTTCTTCCTCCCTACCTCCCCCCTACCGTTCCCTCTCTATCACAGGCAAATACAATTGACTGAGAAAATGTTGAAAGAACATAAAATACAACAGTAATCAGAAACGAAGAAAAGCTTTTCTGTGCTTGCATTCTTATCGATTTGGGAATTTTTGATTTGGAGTCACTGAACAGAGTATTTGAAGAGCCGAAGTTCTTCTATTGGGGAGCTGTATAAATCGGGTCCTCCATCATGGAGGGCACGTGTTGTGGTGAGATCACCAGAAACTGCCTCCCTGTTGTGGGGCGGGACTGTCTGGATGGCCACAACACCCCATTGGTTGCCCCTCTGTTGCTGGGGCAGAAATTTGGTCGGTTGGGTTGGCTATTGGCTGCTGAAGGGCTATTTATAGCTGCTGCACATTCCTGGAGAGTTTCACATTCTTGCGACGTGCAACAGATCACACGCCCTCCTCTCCCTATATTTAGGGTTGTTCTTTGGCCTTGCTATGCCTGTCTAGGGGGTCTCTGTTTTGTAGCAGGGGCCCAGTAGGAATTTTGCCATTTGGCTGATTGGCTGTTGCCACTTGGTTTCTGCCTACCATGTAGCAAATCATCACAACTTTGTAAGGTTGGCGGTTAGGCATTTTGTTCAATGTTTTGGGGAGGGGACGTGGTTGGCTGTGCCTGCCCCTCCATTGCTGCTGCTAGGGAATTCCGTTAAAGGAATCCAGGGGCTCGTCTTGCTTTGGTCCGAACCCTGTCAAGGGGCTAGGGCCACGCCAGAGCCCCTGGGAGCATCTGGGGTGAGCTGTGAGATCGAAGGAGTTCTCGCTCCCCCAGGATGCTTTCCCTTACTGACATATTGTGGTGCCCAGTGTCAGTCCTGTTCCTTCCACCGTGCAGGTTCAGGTAGTCTGGAACCAATGCCTAAGCAACTACTCACATACTGTAATCAATAAAGTTGTGGCCCAAATTTAATGCCAAAAAACCTTAAACTAAAATCTGTGTCTATTGTGTCTTCATTTGGGGGTGGTTTTGGAGGTCTTCATACGCAATATCTCTTGGCTCTTATCACCTTGTACCAAGGTAAATTAAATTTCTCTATGCAAAGCAGCAACTCTGGTGTATCCAGCACCTTTTGTGTTTACAAGAAGGAAATGATAATTTTCTCTTTGGACTCAGACTATTGTGTTGTTCCTGTGTTAAACCGGGGTTTCCCAAACTTCTGAGAGTTTATTATTATTTTATGAAACAATAAAACAGACAGTGCACAGGAAAGGACAGACATTGGCAACCCAAAAATAATACAAATTTCCCACAATGAACTTCTGATGATAAAATCAAATAGTCAAAAATCAGGAGCAAATAGAACAAGACTCATAATTTATGATTTCTGAGACTCATAATTCCTGATGCCCCCCCCCCCCCCCGTACATCATAAGCTTTTCCTATTGCAGGTCTTTTTCCCAGTGCAGGCTCCCTGATCCACAATGAGACAACTGCGCCCTTGAAGGACCAGATGCTCAGCCTTGTGGTCATTTTGGACTCACAGCTGACCATGGAGGCACAGGTCAGTTCTGTGTCCAGGGCAGCTATCAACCAGTTCCATCTGGTACACCGGCTGAGACCCTACCTGCCTGTGCACTGTCTCACCAGAGTGGTACACGCTCTAGTTATCTCCCACTTGGACTACTGCAATGCGCTCTATGTGGGGCCACCTTTGAAGGTGACCTGGAAACTACAATTAATCCAGAATGTGGCTGCCAGACTGGTGACTGGGAGTGGCCACCAAGACCATCTAACACCAGTCCTAAAAGCCCTACCTTGGCTCTCAGTACATTTCTGAACACAATTCAAAGTGTTGGTGTTGACCTTTAAAGCCCTAAACAGCTTTGGCTCTGTATACCTGAAGGAACATCTCTATTGTTCAGCCTAGACACTGAGGTCCAGCTCTGAGCGCCTTCTGGCGGTTCCCTCACTGCAAGAAGTGAAATTACAGGGAACCACGCAGAGGACCTTCTGAGTAGTTGTACCCATCCTGTGGAATGCCCTTGTGTCAGATCTCGTAGAGATAAATAATTATAGGACCTTCCATAGACATCTGAAGGCACCCCTGTATAGGGATGCTCTTAATGTGTTATGTTGTGGTGGTGGTGTTTTCCAAACTTAAAATGGAAAGCTTAATGCTGATGGTCAACAAAAGAGGCTTAAAGACGCTCTCAAGGCAAATCTTTAAAAATGTAGTGTAAACACCGACAAGTGGGAAACACTGGCCTGTGAGCTCTCCAATTGGAGAGCAGCCTTTACCAAAGGTGTCATGGACTTTGAAGATGCTCAGACTCAGGAAGAGAAACATGCCAAGAGGAAGGCAAGCTTGGCAAACCCTCACCGAGATCAACTCCCACCCGGAAACCTATGTCCCCACTGTGGAAGGACATGTGGATCCAGAATTGGCCTCCACAGTCAGTTACTGACTCACTGTTAAAACTGTGTTCATGGAAGACCATCTTACTCAGTTATGAGTAATCACCAAAGAAGAAGAGGTGTTGTGGGGGCAACCCAGTCAAATGGGCGGGATTCAAAAAATAAATTATTATTATTATAAGTTTAAGGAATCGCAGAAAGGCAGAAGGAAGTCAGACTTTGAAATGTTAAATTGATTGTAAAACTAATGAAATGCATAAACTTGAAAAGCATAAATAAAAACAAAACAAATTCAGGAAAACGCGTTGTAAACCTCACAATGGGAAATCCGGTTGCCGAAAGACGGAACCCAACAGCGCCATCTGGTGCCACACTTTTTCTTTTACTAAAGTAGCTGAGTCCCTGAATTTTGGAATTTTATATCTGCACATTTTGCAAGCGGGAGTGGGGAGGGAATACAGAACTAGACAATTGCCTTAGTATTGTCATTTGGCTTGAAATTAAATCTTTAAGAGTGCAATCTTATGAAGGAGGATGGTCTCCTATCAACTTTAATCAGACTGATTCTGTATAGGACGGCCGCCAAAAATTGCACTTTTGTGTGCAGATGATCTATTCTTGTTGCTTCATAGGATGCTTCTATTTTGGCACTGATAGATGTCGGCTTGACAAAGTTTCTCAGATGGCTCTCTGCCAAACGCAGCTCCCACCTGCTATTTAAAATGGTCCCCACGGTCCCATCACGTTGCTGGTGAGTAAATAGAACCATCCCTTTTATCTCTGCAATGTTGCTAATAAGCCCTAGGACCGTTGGAACTGAAATAGCTATCTTTTCTCCTCGAGGATTAAATCAGAGCCATTGGTATACAAACCCTTTTCATCGCCTAGGTCCATATTTGGGATTCAATGAGATGAAGACCAAAGAGACGGGGAGAGAAAGAGGGGGCGAGATAATAGCAGCAGCCTACTTCAAAGTATGCAAGCTTTTATTTGCCACACAAACAGCAATTCCTAATGCTTCTGTTTAATTATTTCCCGTTGTTATGCATAATTTACAGTATCACTGACAGTCACGGAGGCTGACGAATATGGTAGTAAATTTAAGCCTAAAAATAAAGTGCAGATGTTTGTAATTAACTCGCTAGCGAAACTGGCATTTTGTTACTGTTTCCAGCAGACCGTTTTAGCTGCTGTCATGCCTATTATACTTTAGATTTAGGGTGTTTCAAGAATGGGAGCTCCTAACGCAATCCATTCATTGCTCTTCCACTGTAAACTGCATGTGGAATTGCAGAGCTGAATTTCCACATTGGGGGGGGGGGCAATTACAGTTTCCAGACTTTGAGCATCCTTTCTGCACTAGAAGGCATGGCACAGCTAACTGGGTGCAGTAGGGGAGTTCATTTCACCTGAACACCGCCATCTATCTATCTATCTATCTATCTATCTATCTATCTGAAATGTACTCGGAGTCGAGAGTGGATTTCATGCTTTTTATTCAGCTCATAGTGGTGAGGAGGAATGGAAGTTCCCCCAGAATGTCTGCTTTATATACATTTTTTACACAATGGGCCCCACGTGATTGGCTAATTCCGGGATTCTCCTATAGGCCAATCAGGTTGTGGATTCACTTCCACCTGGAGCTGGATTGGGTGGCTCCTGTGGACCAATCAGACTGCTGCATTCTGGGTCCTATTGTTCTAGGACCAATCAGACTGCAGCATTCTGATTCCTATTGTTCTAGGACCAGTCAGACTGCAGCATTCTGATTCCTATTGTTCTAGGACCAATCACACTGCTGCATTTTGGATCCTATTCAACTCAGTACATAACTCACTCTATCTATCTATCATCTATCTATCTATCTATCTATCTATCTATCTATCTATCTATCTATCTATCTATCATCTATCTCCTTTTAAAAAACACAACAATGTTCTATTTCTGCTGCCGCTGTACACTACTGTGTGCTCACTACAAGTACCCCTGGTGGTTAGCCCAACCCAATACCTGGGTTGGCTCAGTTGGCAGAGCACGAAACTCTTAATCTCATGGTCTTGGGTTCAAGCCCCACATTGGGCAAAAGTTTCCTGCAATGCAAGCGGTTGGTCCTTGTGGCTCCTCTACAATTCCCAAACAATTAACAGCAGGGAATGCACATGAAGCATTGAAGAAGTCACAGAGAAAGACAAAGCATTGCAAGATGTCATCCATGCCTCCTGGAGGACCCTTTCCCCCATGTACCTTAATTGGACTTTATCTTGTATAGCTTCAGAGACACTACATCCAGCTGGTGGGGGAGCTAAAACAAAAATGCAAATAGCAGAGGTGAAACCAGAAAGTGCAACTGCGTACCCTCCAACACTTCTTCAATGGAAATACGGAAGTCCTTGATGATGTTGATGATGGTGATGATGATGATGATGATGACGATGGTTTTATTTATATGCCACCGATTGGGATGCAGCTGGTGCTGTGGTCTAAACCAGTGTTTCCCAACCTTTTTTGGGCAAAGGCACACTTGTTTCATGAAAAAAATCTCGAGGCACACCACCATTACAGCCCCGTGACGTCAGCGCGCAGCGTCACGCCGGGAGGGACATGAATTGCCAGCAAATTACATAATCACCTCCTTGAGGGCTGGCTCATCTTCTCCGAAGGCAGAACCCCATTAATTAACAGCACAGACTCACACCATAGCCAAGACGAGGGGGGAAAACCTCAGTCATGCACAGTCATGTACATGTGGGGGCTAAATGAGGACGAAGACCGGGCAGAGAGCAGGGTTCAAATCACCCCACCTGGCCAGGACAATCCCTGGGTGCTCCCTTGGGCCACTCGCCTGACCCACCTCGCAGGGCTGTTGTTGCGAGGATAACACGGGGAGAACCACGCGCGCCCCCGGGAGCTCCTTGGAGGAGAAAGCGGGCGATGAATGCAATGCACGAAATATATGAGAGGCGACCAGGTTTTGCAGGTGAGGGGCCCCCGCCAGCCTCCGCTTCCAACACCCGGCGCAATGACGCCGAAGTTTCCCCCCGGGCTCGGCTCGGGGAGCAGCGCTGCTCCCCCCGGCTCCCCTTCGCCCTCCCGGCTCTCTCTGCCGCCCACTGGGGACCCCCCTCACCTGCCAAGTCCGGAGCGCCGGTGGAAGTTGCATGCATGCATGCAGGGCGCCGCGTTGCCATTGCATTGCACTGCACTCCATGCAACGCCTGCACGCATGCATTGCCTTGCACGCCTGCCAAGGGGTCTCCCCGCGGTCCGATGCGTCCCCTCCGGCGCGGATGGAGCATTGCAAAAATAACACACACCCCCGACGCAGCCCTACCTGGGGGGCAGCCTCCGCCTCCGCCGCTCCGCCTCCGCGGGGATCCCCGGGCTCCATCCTGCTGCCCGATCTCCGCGGGGGCGCAGGCAGGCTGCGCGGGGTCTGCGCAGAAGAGCCCCTGCCCGCCCGGCCGCCGCCGCTGCGCTCATTCCATGGCCGGGAGAAGAGCGCTTCAAACAAAACGCCTGGCCCGCCAGGCCACGCTGGGAAACGTAGTTCGTGCACCCCGCGCAGGCGCGGAGCCCAAGGGCGAGGGGACTACGGATCCCGGCAGCCCCCGCGCCGGGGACGGAGGGGGAGAGGCCGGGTGCAGGGATGGAGGGACGGGTGGGCGAGCGAGTGAGTGAGTGGCAGCCGCCAAGCCTTGGCCAAGAGCCAGGAAGGGCCTCCCCGGAGGAGGAGGAGGAGGGAGGCGCAGAGCGGGAGGGAGGGAGGGAACCCCAGGGGTCATCTAGTGACGGCGCCCCAATCAAAAATTTGACTTTAAAAAAAAAAAAATCTTTCGAATTTTTTAATTTTTCCCGCGGCACACCAGGCAACATCTCGCGGCACACTAGTGTGCCGCGGAACAGTGGTTGGGAAACACTGGTCTAAACCACTGAGCCTAGGGCTTGCCAGTCAGAAGGTCTGCAGTTCGAATCCCCGTGACAGGGTGAGCTCCTGTTGCTCTGATCCAGCTCCTGCCAACCTAGCAGTTCAAAAACACATCAAAGTGCAAGTAGATAAATAGGTACTGCTCCGGCGGGAAGGTAAACGGCGTTTCCGTGCGCTGCTCTGGTTTCAGAGTAAACACCTCATCCGGGAGTAGGCTGTATTGCCAGCCAAATCTTCTTCTCCCTTTCTTTTCCACCCAGAAAACTATTTGCTATTCACTGAGCAATCTATTATATGCAATGCTGATACAAATTAAAAGACTTAAAACTGCTGAAGTGTAAAAAAGATGGTGCTTCACAGCAGTGGTCCTAATTTGTCAGCCAGGAATCACGACAACAGTCCTTGGACCTGTTTGCAGTGCCAAAGCTGAGCTCTGAAACATGTGAATTAATCAAAATAAAATCAGTGCATCTGAGCACGCGCTGAACAAATGGCCCTTGCTACTGAGTCTAGAAAGCAGCCTGGTCACATTTGGAAGCAGGCTTCAACTTGAGCATTTCTTATTATAGAAATCAAGCACTGGGCAGCTGTAATTTCATTTAGGCAACTGCTTTATCCATCTCTTTTAAATGTTTTATTGGAGACCTTTCTATAGCCCTCCTTAATAGACCAGACTGCACATGCAGATTTTAATTAAGGAAGTGAAAAACCCCTTGGAGGAAGTCTTTAAATCCATTTTCCCAGACTTAGAGTAATGCGTTTCCATGGGAAATCTATCTGAACTTTTGAATTGTAGCTGTTCCTATCTGTGGCACTGCACTACCTATATTAGTGGTAAAAAAGGTAAAGGATCCCTGGACAGTTAAGTCCAGTCAAAGGCGACTATGGGGCTGTGGCGCCCATCTTGCTTTTCGGGCTGAGGGAGCCAGCGTTTGTGGACAGCCTTCCAGGTCATGTGGCCAGCAGGACTAAGCCGCTTCTGGCCCAATGGGACACTGTGACAGAAACAAGAGCACACAGAAATGCCGTTTACCTTCCCGCTGCAGTGGTACCTATTTATCTAGTTGCACTGGTGTGCTTTCAAACTGCTAGGTTGGCAGGAGCTGGAACAGAGCCACGGGAGTTCACACCATCACAGGGATTTGAACCGCTGAACTTCTAATTAGCAAGCCCAAAAGGCTCAGTGGTTTAGACCACAGCTCCACCCACATCCCGAATAAACAAGCACACAATCACTCACCATTGTGAGGCTCAAAGCAATGAAGATGATGCCTCCACAGCTGTTGCCATTGGCTGTGGTTTCTTGTGATGTCACAAAAGCACTTGGCAACTGAGTGGATATACAGGCAGGCCAAGGGGAAAGCCCTTTTCTATTTCCAACAGGACACACCTGGCAATGGATGTGACATTCAGCACTGCCCATGTTTCTTTCACTTGGAGGAGGCAAACTGGCGAATGGAAGGAGGCAATCATCTGGCAGTGGGATGCTAAGGAGCAATAATAATGCAAGTTTGCTTGCTTGAAGGCTGCTGATATCTGTGGTTGGAAGCTGATGGACCTAACAGTAGCTTCTGGCACAATGGGACACCATGATGGAGACCAGAGGGCATGTAAACCACCGTTTACCTTCCCGCCACAACAGTACCTATTGATCTACTTGCACCGGCATGCTTTCAAACTGCTAGGTTGGCAGGAACTGGGGCAGAGCAATGGGAGCTCATTCTATCTCAGGCATTCGAACCATCGACCTTCCGATCGGCAAGCTCAAGAGGCTCAGTGGTTTAGATCACAGCGCCCCCCTCATCTTCTATTGATGTAAAGAGCTATAGTGAGACCCCCCAAAAGGTTTTGGCAGAAAGTTGTCCCAAAGTGAAAGCTGACCATCTTTTAAGTGTAGCTTTCGAACCCAATTTCCCCTTCTCTTGTTTTCTACAAACTTTGCTTATTGATATGCCTCTCACAATAGGCTGTGTTGACATGCTGCTTACTCTTTTCAACGGACTGTCAATAATCCTACTGATCATACATGGATGGGAATGCTGAGCAACTGGAAATATTCTCTGAAGCTATCGGTAGTACCATAGGTGGGGCCAGCAGTCCAGGCAACCGCACAACTCTATGTCTTTTCAATCTCTCTGTGTGTTTTTTTATTTTTGTTGTTTGCTAACAGCAGCTTGCTGTGACACATCACAAAGCATTTTTTAAAGATGGGAAAAGTTCAGGCATGGCTGAAAGCTGAAAAGGTGAGGACAATGCCTTCCCCTTGCCTGATGGGCTTGTTTTGTTTGTGGCCATGCAAAGCAAGCAACTCTGGGAGCAAAAGGCACTGTGTGCGTTGCAGCATTCACAAGGCAACTTTCGCAACCAGCGAACCCAAGAGTTTCCTCCCCCTAATAGGGTTGTGTGGGGAAACATTTGTGCATATCAGATTCTGCACTGAGGGGATCCACAACAGCCTGCAGCTATTTTCATGATCAGAGAAGCTGAGGAGCAGAATGTTCCTAGAGTTATGGAAATGTCCTGCTATACTTCTTTTTCCATGCTGCTGTTTTTGTTTTTCATTCTGCAGGATCTTGTACACAGCACAAATAGCATGGACAAAAAAAAAAACCACAACCATGTGAGTGGATTCTTTCTTTGAAACAAAGCCAGAATCTAACCACCAAATGAGAAGCCAGATGCAACCTGTAATTGCATAATCCTTGTTGTTGTTGTTGTTGTTTGAATTTATGTACAGCCCTAGTTGCTGGCTATAGTGTGGGATGTAAAACTGCAGTCAAGTACAACATTCCTACTGTGGACATGTTAGGGGATGTTTTGTGTTAAGTTGTAGGTGAACATATCAGACGACACAGCGATTCTTCAAACAGCTCTTGTTTATTCACAGGCCAGAACAGAACTGAACTGAAGGGTTCAGTCAGCCTGCTTATATAGAGCTCCAGTACAACGTAACTGTAACAATTTTCTAGAATTATCCAATCACTGAACGTCACTTTCGATCCCTTATTTGCATATCTACAGTATCCCCCTGCTGGCCCAGGGTGAGAACTTCCGTACATAACATTTTGTACCACTCAGGAGAAGACTTCCTGTTTCCTCCTGAGCTGGGACAGACTTCCACACTACATGTGACTTGCAGAGGGTGTGGTCTGTTGTACTTTGATGGAGGCACACACGGCTCAGTGTGTGTTCTCCATTTTGTATGTTGCTGTGTGTTTGGAGAAGTGACGGCTTAGTCACAGTCACTTGGAACTAACTTCTTTATGGAATAGTTCTAGTTGTTATGTAACCTAAGCCTGCCTTCAGGATTAGGTTATCTGTGAACCTGAATGAATCTGTGAGTAAACTACTTTTATATTAACGTGAATCAGATTCTTGTGTTTATTCTTTTTAAGAGGGATTAGGAGGGATGCTACCAGGAAGGAATCTTTAACAATAAGACTCAGGTGAGTCAGCAACAAGCTGATTGCTGCGTAATTTAAAAGGGGGGATGTTTGGAACTCTGCTAGAATATGGAACTTGCTAGCACAAGTTAGGAAGGATATCATTAAATAATATATCCTCTCCTGCCTCTCTAATCATCCCCACATATAGGAGTCACAATAATCTTTGCCTATTCCATTTGTTAGCATCACCCTGTAGTGAAATTTATGGTGGGACAGAGATCATTTATTGGGAGATGCTGGAGAGGCTGGCATGGTGCTGCAGATTGGCTCTACTGGTGGATTTGCACCACTCTGACCTCTCTTCCCACTCCCAGTAAGTGGCAGAGATTCACCTGCTAGAAGCTCAGGTAAGTCCCTCTACTCCACTATGCTGTATGTTACTGGCATCACCATTTTGATATTTTGTGTAGGCTTACATTTCAAGCCTTAATAATAATAATAATAATAATAATAATAATAATAATAATAATTTTATTATTTATTCCCTGCCCATCTGGCTGGGTATCCCCAGCCACTCTGGGTGGCTCACAGCAGAACATGCTAAAACATCAAACTTTAAAAGCTTCCCGATACAGGGCTGCCTTCAGATGTCTTCTAAAACTCAAATAGTTGTTTATCTCCTTGACATCTGATGGGGAGGCGTTCCACAGGGTGGGTGCCACTAACGAGGCAGCCCTGTTTAGGGAAGTTTTTAATGTTTGATGTTTTATCATGTATTTAATATTCTGTCAATTTTGTTTTCTCAATCTTACACTCTTAAATTCAACTCTTCACATTTCCATATCGTCCTGGTGAAAATTTATCAGCAGTTTATGTGAATTGCTCCCAATATATGCATTTTCACATTGAATTCTAGATCATATACAGAATTTCCTTTAAAATGCATTTTTGTAGGTTATTTTCACCAAGATCTGCATTTTTATGCCCGCCTCCCCGAATGCATACATTTTTGTGCTCATTATTTGACTGGAAAAGTGCATCACAAATTTGTTCGCACTGCAAAGGATAGCTGCATTTGGGCTCATCTATTGTTTCAAAAAGTAAAAAGGTAAAGGACCCCTGGCAGTTAAGTCCAGTCGCAAACAACTCTGCAGTTATGGCACTCATCTCGCTTTACTGGCTGAGGGATCCGGCGTTTGTCCACAGACAGTTTTTCCGGGTCATGTGGACAGCATGACTAAGCTGCTTCTGGCGAAACCAGAGCAGCGCACGGAAACGCTATTTACCTTCCCACCAGAGCAGTACCTATTTATCTACTTGCACTGGTATGCTTTTGAACTGCTAGGTTGGCAGGAGCTGGGACAAAGCAACGGGAGCTCACCCCGTCACGGGGATTCAAACCGCCAACCTTCCGATTGGCAAGCCCTAGGCTCAGTGGTTTAGACCACAGTGCCACCCGCGTCCCTTCAAAAAGTAGGCTTGCATTTAACAGGATAACATTATACCAAGTATTGGGAGGGCAGATCTAAAAAGCAGACAGCTTCCCTTTCTAACAATGCCCTCCATGGTTGTAAACATTTTAGATCTCCCCTGAAAAATATCTGTACAATGATGATCATGGAGTTTAATTATCTTTAAGGCACAGTTTCGCTGAAAGATTACAATGATGAGGCAGAGCAAAAGTCCACGTGGGAGAGCAACTTGCAAATGAACTATTAACAACTTGGCAAGCAGCTTTCTGAATGAAAGGCAAATGGTAAAACTGAAGCTTCTTTAAGAGAATTTGGGCTTTAATGAGAAGTAGTGAAAAGTTGAGATGAAAGTTATTAGTCAGTTGCCGCACAGAGGTTAACGAACTGACCTCTCCACCCACCCACCCCAAAAATGAAAAACACAACTGTCTGGTGAACTGATGACATCTTTGCAATGTGTTCTAGATGGCATGGAGCAATTAACAGTTCTGCTACTACATTGCATTGTTACCATATTCCTATATCTGCAAAATGAGAATTAGCAAAACAAATTGCCCATCATCTCTCACAGGGGGTTGCTAAAACAAGCTTCCATTTCACAGATTGCAACGTACTCCGCACACAATGTTTGAAGGGCTTCTTTTATTAGTCACATAGCGCTGGGGCCCTGAGAATCCCAGGACCGACTCCGATACATATTAAAACGTTTGTCTTTATGAGTCTTATACCCACATCCATTCGCATGTCTAGAGTCTGGCATGTTGGGAATTCTGGAAGCAATGTGCAATATTCCAATTCATGAGGAGACACCTAGCTTAGTTATTTTTGCCATTAAAATAACTTGTCGGTGCAACTTGGCAAGCTTCTTCATGCATTACAGTGGACACAGGTACAAACCATATCTACACGTGTACAAGTGTTTGTGTGAAAGAGTGAACACTTCTTTCTTTGTACAGTTCAACTATTTGTCTACACAAGTAGACAGACTGTACACTCATTGGATGTTCAGCCTAATGGGCAAAGGTATGCCTCTTTTTTAATAAGTCTGACCCCTCTGCATTGAAAAAACATGAAGGAAGCATGTCAAAATATTCAGAAACCAGAAGTGAACATTTATTACATCTTAAATTAGAGCTACAGGCTTTCATCACTAGCTTGACCTGCTAATGTTGTGCCCAATTTAAGAGGTAAGAGTAAAATTCAATTGAAGCTATATTGCGTCATTAAAGGTGACTTCGTATTAAAGATGACTTTTTGCTTGTAACAACCTTTCTTTATTTAATTGTATGTTTTATGTAAAACACTTAGGCGGTTTTGATGATTAAATGGTATGTAAATCTTGTGGAATATAAATGGATAGACAAATGCCATCACATGTTTACTTCAGCACCTATATATTTAGGCTTTGGTAATAAGAATATGTATTTAACTGTAATTGAGTAATTAATCAATTGGTTAAAAAGCAGGTGGTTGATACAATTTTTTTAAAAAAAATACTTTAATTGCTTTTTTAGCTGTTGCTTTCATGGAAAAAAAGATCAGGCTACTTGTCCATCCAGTTTAGTATTATTTTAATCTGACAGGGGCTCTCCATGATCTCAGGGAACAAGCATCCTGCAGCATCTGGTACCCAAGTCTATTCTTAACAAAAGATGCTAGTGATTGGATCTCATACATTCCACATGCAAAGCATGCACTCTACAACCATGACTGTTGCCATGGCTCTGGTGAACCATCCTAGAACATAGATGGTCATCTCTTAAGTGGCTGAAAGGGAAATCCTCACATGTTCCAAGATATAGCAAAAACAAGCTCAGAGAGTCAAAACTGCATGCCCACTAATGCATTATGGGAGAAGGGCAAGCCCTCCAGTCATGATGGGGAATTTTCAACATATGGCAAAACTTATCAAAACACTGTCTTCTGATCAATATTAGTTTAAACCAGTGGTTTTCAACCAGTGTGCCATGGCACCCTGGGGTGCACTGAACAGCGGTCAGGGGTGCCATGGGTAACATTGGCCTCTGTCCCTCCTTCCTTCCTTCCCTCCATCCTCAGATGCCCTCTCGCATCTCTCTCAAAGGCTTGCACAGCTGTTCATTGCAGCAGCCCTGGCTACAAGCTCCCCAGGCAAATCGTGCCTCTGGGGCTGGCTAGGGGGTGGTTCCCAGGCCCCTGTGGGGCAGTTTGAGGAGGCAGGTCTCTTTGGGGCAGGGGAGGGCAGCTCAGAGACTAGGGGTGGCAGCAGTGGCTGCCCAGAGGACTCTCAAGGAGAGGGGAGAAAGGAGAGGAGGCCGAGAGAAGACTCTACAAGGGAGAGTGTTTGAAAAAGGGTGAGAGGCTGCCAGCTCTGCAGGCATGGGGTGATAAAACTGGGTTCCCCAGCCCCGCAGGGGTGCTGCAGAAAGAATTTAGCTCAAGGGAGCCATGGACTCAAAAAGGTTGAAAACCTCTGGTTCAAACAGTGGCAAATTACAGCTTATTTTATGAGCTGGCCTACAGTGTCAATCAACCAGAAACCCATTAAGATATGCCACTGGATAGTTCACCAATCAAGCTAGTTTTTCAACAAACTACAGTGGTACCTTGGGTTACAGACGCTTCCACTTACAGACACTTCAGGTTACAGACTCTGCTAACCCAGAAATAGTACCTCAGGTTAAGAACTTTGCTTCAGGATGAGAACAGAAATCGTGCTCCGGTGGCGCGGCAGCAGCAGGAGGCCTCATTAGCTAAAGTGGTACCTCAGGTTAAGAATAGTTTCAGGTTAAAACGGACCTCCAGAACGAATTAAGTTCTTAACCCGAGGTACCACTGTAACAGATATTCTGGCACTTCAGCTCTTAAAACTGTTCCACCCCAAAACAGAATAGAATCTTCATCATCTGAAAGGAGATTGTGAAATGACATGTGATAAATGTTTGGCCGAACAGGAAAGTGGTACCTAATCTTGTTGCATTGAGTTATTTCATCAGTTTTCTTTTCCTTTTCACTTCTTCACTATAGCCTCTCCTGTCCAGATGTCCCATTGCTCAACCAGTGGTTGCTCAACAGCTTTAGACAAACCTCTGGAAATCCGCTGTAGAAGTCATAGAATCATAGAGTTGGAATAGACCACAAGGGCCATCGAGTCCAACCCCCTGCCAAGCAGGAAACACCATCAGAGCACTCCTGACATATGGTTGTCAAGCCTCTGCTTAAAGACCTCCAAAGAAGGAGACTCCACCACACTCCTTGGCAGCAAATTCCAGTGTTGATAACGGTTGTGTTCTGGTAGTTGAACAAATTGTAACTTCAACAATTCCTCTAGGAATGGAACCCATTAATAGGGGAAAGAAATAAAATTGACTGCCAAGAGCAACCAGCAATTGGAATCCTGGACACTTGATGCAGCCATAGGGGATCAACTCCTAGCGCACAGTTCATAGAGTATTAAGCATACAACAAGGACATATAGGCTCAGGATGATTCAGAAATCTCTGGAAGCCGCAAGGGCAAGAAGCAGGATGCTTAAAAATGGGCTGATATGCATAACTTATGTGCTTGTTTTAATGAAACGAGGCAGTCTCTGCCTTGAGTTCCCCCGTGCCCAACAGTAATGAATTAGTTGCAATTCGCAAGAGTTCTTTTTCTACCTTGCATTGCCTTCATCCTTGCTTGTTTGCCTTGTATATCCTGAGGGCTTCTAATTGACTGTGGCAAAGTCGCAAGTGGTGGCAAAGCAGCACGGGGAATAGACAGCCTTATTTGGGCAATAATTTTAGCCAGGAGGAAGGAACTTTGTTGATGCTGCACTTTTGCAACATGCCTTAAGTGGTGCGTAACGATGTAATCCTGTCTATAACACAGCCCTCAACAAACAGCAAGGCAGGTCACGTTGCCAGTGTTAATGAAGCATCAGCAATTCCTAAAATGCCTTTTTTTAATTTTAAAAAATACAAAAAAAGTAATAATTGGAAACTTAAATCAAAGGACCACATGCATGTAGTTGGTGGAATTACTGCCTAGAATGGCTTTAACTCAAACCCTCATTTTTTATGGAAAATACATAATTTGCATATAGATGTTTTAATTTGTGGCTTTGACCTTGTCTTGTGCTGGCAAGGGTACTTCTAGATTAGACCTGGAAGGGGAAAGAAGAAGAAAATGACATCTCATCTTTAAAATATGACGCCCCTCGCATGCTTTCCCAAAGCCAGCACACTGATGCTCTCTTAAAGCACCAGGGCTGTCTTAGAGGGCAATTAAGTGCAACATAAAATGAAGATAAATCTAATTATTTTCTGGGATAATGGCAACAAAACAATGAGCACATGCTGCAGGTGCAAATTTAAAAGACCAAGGAGTTCATTCTGTTATATACTCTAAATCATACAGTAATGAAACTAGACTTTCGGCATCTTTAGTGCCCCGAAGAAGTACAAAGAAAGTTCGTTCTTTACCCACTTCATTTTTTCTTAAGGCCACTTTTAATAAGCAATATATTCAACCTCTCTCACTAACATCCACATGAATGTGAAAGGCAAAGTATATTAATTATCTGCATGACACCAAGAGATACTAGAAGATTTATTCAAAATCACTTGAACCTGATTGCTATCAGTCCTTGAAGGACATGTCATCTGTGGGCAGAGTTCTGAATGTTACACTTTTGCTTCACTCAAGTCAATCCACACTACTGATAAAATTCAGCAACATTATGCCGTTAGTGTCTCTAACCATCAGCTGCACAATGTTCATTTCAAACCAGCAATCTTATATTACTAAATTACCTGAGCCTACCTCCGTTCCAAGGGACGCGGGTGGCACTGTGGGTTAAACCACAGAGCTTGTCGATCAGAAGGTTGGCAGTTCGAATCCCCACAACGGGGTGAACTCCCGTTGCTCAGTCCCTGCTCCTGCCAACCTAGCAGTTCAAAAGCACAAAGTGCAAGTAGATAAATAGGTACCACTCCCGCGGGAAGGTAAACGGCATTTCTGTGCGCTGCTCTGGTTCGCCAGAAGCGGCTTAGTCATGCTGGCCACATGACCTGGAAGCTGTACGCCGGCTCCCTCGGCCAATAAAGCGAGATGAGCGCCACAACCCCAGAGTCGTCTGCGACTGGACCTAATGGTCAGGGGTCCCTTTAGCTTTACCTTTACCTCAGTTCCAGAGGTAAGAAGCCAGAAAATCCACCTCCAACCATCTCCAAACCATTAGTACCAAAGGATGCTCAGCCTGTTGGAAATTATGTCTATGCATTTTTTTGCTTTCAAAATCGCTTACCTCATCTCCTTGTAAACAGACAGGCTACCCCACCCCCCAGGCTTCCCAAAAAAAATATTAATAAGGCAACCAAATACAGGGTTCTAGCCAAACAGAAATCTGTGGACACAAGGTGTACATAAGAATTATCCATGTAAACAAAAACTTGGCCTATACAATAAATAACATACAGTGAAAAACAGAAACTTAAATCTCAAGAGAGGCCACATGACCTTATCTAAGCCAAACAGCCTTCGCTGTAAATTTAGCTGTATTAAACTTGTCTGGACTAGACAACAGATATTTAATCTTATTCATATCGCTTGGGGTAGCAACCACCACCAAAGATTTCTCTAAATATTTTTCCCTATACATACAGTATAACATACAGTGTATGTCCTCTACCCAAGGGCTCGCACATATACAAAATTACCAACATTTGGGGATTTTCTTAAATTTACCTTCAAGGAAACTTGACATCATAGTCTGAAAATGCAGAGCTGTAAGTTCATTGTGGAGAAAAGGTGGATTTAAGTATTTTTTTTCTTCTTCATAATGCAATTTTAAAGTGGAGAAAGGACTGGAGAATCTGGAGAATGTAATGGCATCCATATCCTGTTCTAAAAAGAGATCTTAGCTTTAAGACGCATCATCTAAGTTGGATTTGGGCAGCAAAAAGGGTCTCTGAATCAAGTCCATAATAATGTTAGATATCCAATGTCTTTGGAAGGATGAATGAAACATACATACAATACATAATTCCACCAGTTCTGCAATACATAATTCCACCAGTTCATTTCCCAAACAACACGGTTTCAGAAAATAAAGGAAGATAACTCTCAAAATAAAATATAAAATCGGCATTGCTCTCACTTTTGCCTGCAGTTGGTTGAAAGGCAGGAAAAAACAAGTACAGTGGTACCTCGGGTTACATACTCTTCAGGTTACAGACTCCGCCAACCCAGAAATACTACTTCAGGTTAAAAACTTTGCTTCAGGATGAGAACAGAAATCGTGTTCTGGTGGCATGGCAACAGCAGGAAGCCCCATTAGCTAAAGTGGTGCTTCAGGTTAAGAACAGTTTCAGGTTAAGTACGGACCTCCGGAATGAATTAAGTACTTAACCCGAGGTACCACTGTACAAAGGTGAGGGATGGTTTGTGGGGAGGTGCACTCCATCCAGCCACACATACAGTCTGACACATCCAAAAGTTCAACAGGTTTAGCCACCACTGCAGAACCAGCTCTAATACTATGCAGGCAGGGCTGGTCCAGAATTGGAGGCACTACTGGTCTCCTCCCACCCCCTGATTCCGATATTGATCTTTATTATTTTTTCCCCTTGTTCCTTTTTTAAAATAAATTTTATTTTTTGCATTTTCTATTTTACATAAACAAATGAATTAAATGTCGGATTTCTCAAGCCTTATCAGAGGAAACTGGCCACTCTCCAGGCACCTGGCTTGAGCTCCTTGTTGACCTCCCCGTCTGCGTCTCCCAGCAGGATACAGGCTAGGTCACTATCGGCGATCCTCCTCAAGCGTGAGAAGAACACACCACTCTTCCCTCCTCCCTGCCTCCCCCCAGGGAGGGGAAAGAGACAGACAGAAATGTATTTACATGTCTTTATTTCTGTCTTTGCAGCAGTACAGAGAAACGCGTCTGCTCTCATCAGACTCAAACAGCAGAGAGATTAACTCCACCCCTGTACTTCCAGTACAGGTCAAATGACACTCTGAGCTAACATCCGGTGCTCAGCACAGTGAATAGACTGCCCCTTCGTTCCCACGGTACAGTCCCAAACATTCACATCCTGTTTTGCTTTCCAGCCAGCTGCAGCTCGTTGCCGCATTGCTCCTTTTCCGTAACATTAAATACTGAGGTCCATTGCTGAGGGCCTTCATTTTAAAAAAGGAACAAGGAAAATAATAATAAAGATCAATATCGGAATCGGGGTGGGAGGAGACCAGTAGTGCCTCCAATTCTGAGAGGCAGCTGTAGAGGCGGCATTGCAGAGAGGGGAACTGCTAAGGCGGTGACAGATCAGGACTCCAAGGAGGATGGATCTGCCAGCCCTGTGCATCCTGCTGCCTGAGGCAGCTGCCTCACCTTGTCTCATGGGTGGGCTGGCCCTGTATGCAGGTAATCGAAGGGGGTTCAGATAATTGTCTCCAGGTTAGCACCAATGAAGACTTCCCTTCCGTGGCTAATAGAGCTTTGTGGTCAGATATTTTATGTCAGGACTGTGGTGGGAACTTAACCTCCTCCCCTTATATGCCATCAACTAGATCTTGCTTGCCGCCCGCTCTAGCAGCTGTTTAAATGTTTAAGTTTTGTGCATTAATGGCTTCCATGCTGTTAACATGACATGCAGCTCAGGCCTTTATCTTGATTACAACAGCCACAGGGGGTGAAATATCCTCTCTGTGGAAGACCCACCTAAGGAAAAGGCCACATCGATTGTATCCCAAAAGGTGGTCCATGACACCTGGTCTCCACAACTAACTTTCAAACAAGTAAAAAATAATAATCCCTAAAGTAGTTTATTTTTTGCTTCAGGAAAAGTAGAGGGAGAGGCTGCCATTTTACCATTTCTATTCCTAACGTGTTTGCTGTATTTATTTTGTTTGACCTTTCATTGTCCCCTCTGGTTTTGACTACACCTTTATATGGTTTTAATATTTTGTGTTATCTCTCTCTCTCTGTGTGTGTGTGTGACTGAGCTTTTGTGGGGGTTGTTGTTGTGTGTGTAGCTGCTTTGTTGCATTGGGAATATTTGCTTGTATTTTCTTACTGTCTTTGATGCCCAGTTTAATCATCAGGTTTTGGTATCATTTGAAAAATCTACAATAACGGGTCATTCTCGTCATTCGAGTTAAGTCCCAAATTATCAAGAAATTAATTAGTGTTGTCCATAAAGCTAACCCTGTTCGTGTCACTCGGTCTTGCCTGTAAGAACATCAGGCAATATACATGTATTAGGATTTGAATATCAAAGAGAAGAACTTCCATGGTGTGTTGGAAGATGAAAAGGCTTGACTGCTGTTTCTGAGCTTGAACGAAGGAATGGTTACACAGAGGTGTGTCGCCAATTGATGGAACAAGTTCTGACAGGACTCCCTCCACAAAGAGCACACGGGCAGGGAATAGGAAGCAATGAGGTGAAAATCAGCAGGACCTTTGAATCGTGGCTTTCTTATTCCATGCGAAAAATCCATTGATTGTATAACATTAAACAATGCTAGTGTAATGTGCTTTCTTAAAAAAAAATCTAATGCACTTCTGATTTTTATGTATTTGCCTTAGCAAATAGCTTAGTTTTAAGTCTGTGGTTCACTGCATTGAGATTTTGACAGAGATGTACACATCTCTGTGTGTGGTGAGGTATGCCTTAAGGCTAGAAGGATTCTCAGAAGGAAACCGGATACATTCTGGACTGCACAAGTCATTGTTTACCACAGATTTGCACAAAATGATGGCACCTTCCTCTTGCCTCCACACTAAATACCTTGGAGAATTCTATTTTTTTAATAATATTTTTTATTAATTTTAACATATAAATTATAAAATGTACCACAAAACCTATCACTTATACAATCTTTTTAGACTTTTATCAGCACCTCTGATGATCCACCGTTTTAACCACTTCTTATGCATTTCTTAACTTTATATATTGCCTTTACATCTCTTAACAAATCATCCTCCCCTTGTCCATTTTTACAATACTTCTAATAATACTCCTCACAAAACTTCTTGCAGCCCTACAAACGTCGTCTGTTCTTCACAATTACTTTTCAAATAGTCCGTAAATTTACTCCAGTCTTCCGTGAATTTCTGGTCTCGCCGGTTTCGAATCCTTCCTGTTAGTTTATTTAATTCTGCATAGTCCATTAACTTCATCCTCCATTCTTCAATTGTCGGTAACTCTTCTTGCTTCCATTTTTGGTCCAATAATATTCTTGCTGCTGTTACTGCATATAAAAAGAGCTTACATTCCTTTCTATTTATGTAACTCCCCACAATGCCCAGTAAAAATGCTTCTGGTTTCTTTATAAATGTATATTTCAACATTTTTTTCAACTCATTATATATCATCTCCCAGAAGCATTTCACCTTTTTACATTCCCACCACATGTGATAAAATGTTCCCTCTTTTTCTTTACATTTCCAACATTTATTACTGACTTTATACATTTTCACTAACTTAACAGGTGTCATATACCATCTATACATCATTTTCATCACATTTTCTTTTAGGGCATTGCATGCAGTAAATTTTAAACCTTCCTTCCATAATTTCACCCAATCACTCAGCTGTATATTATACCCAAAATCTTTGGCCCAGTGAATCATAACCGACTCAACCTCTTTGTCCTTCAAATGCCATTCAAACAGCAATTTATACATTTTAGACAAAATTTTTGCATCATTACTTAATATCTCTAATTCAAACTTTGATCCACTTTCATCAAATCCTCTTTCTTTAGAGTCTTGTTTAAACATTTTGTTGACCTGGCGATAATGTAGCCTACCTTGGAGAATTCTAGTCCTTCATGCTGGTCACATGACAGAGCCACAACAGTTGTACTTTCCCTCCTGTGATAGGAGATCTCACAAAACAATGATTCATCAATCTGCACAGAGCTTATTAATTAAGAGAGACTGGGTGGACTCGCCATCTTGATGTCGGCTGTGTGTCTACGCCAATGTTCTCTCTCTTCTTTCCTGCAACTTCATTTGTTCTCATTGACTTTCCTTTCATCCGCGCTGCATCAAAAACTCTTGTCAAGTGCTCGGTGTATTTCTGATGCTTTAAATAATTAACAATTGTGTTTACAAAATAATTACAGGAACGAAATAATTACAGGAAGTTGCACCCATTTTGGCAACTGTCAGTAATTCGATGGAGCGTCTTCAAAAGGTCTCTTCTCCCACCCCCTCCAGCTCTTATTTAGCACTTGAAATGCAGTACACCTGCTTTCCCCAATCAGACACCTCTAGATTTTTTGGAATACAAATCCCATCAGCCCCGATCAATATAGGGATGACAGGAGTTGTGGTCTGAAACATTTGCAGAGCACCCAAGTGGAGGAGGCTAAGATGCAGTGACACATTATGGACAACCATCATAATCTGAAAAACAACTCCTTCGTTAGCATCTCTGGCCAACTATGTCAGACTATGACTATGCATTCAGGGCTGAGACTCACCACTCTACACAGAGGAGAGAGCGCAGTGGGGAGAAGGGCATTGTAACATCTGGGTTGCTGTAGACTAGTTCAGCAGTGGCAGCCAAGGAATCCATGAGCTCTTAGGCACCAGTGCTCTTGCTGAAGCATTGTGGACCAGTCTAATAAACATGGCGGCAGCACAGGAGGCAATGAGAAGATGACTTCTCTGTGCCTCGCTGAGGTGGTCACCATTCTCCATTTGTTTTTTCATTGTCCTATATTGAAAGATTTTTGGCAAAAGGTCTATCAACAGAACTGTACAGAACAACCTTACATTTACAGATCAAAGTATCCTTTTGAATTATATACCCAGCACATGGAACCTTACAAAAGGACAATACGAGTGGACTCTCTGTGCCCTTACCACAGCAAAATGACTGATACTGATGAATTGGAAAAATAAAAATGCCACTCCCTTCTACGATTGGATTGAAGACTTATACAAACTCGCACGTAAATGCAGACTTGCCATGGACAATGATATTTGGAATCCATTCTTATAAATACTGTAACGGGTTAAGATATGGTGAAGTACAATATAAAAAGAACTGAAGTGACCCAGTTTCAAATCCCTGCTAATGATCACCACCACTTAATCTGCCAAACCTTCCACGAGAAACCTATGTGCTTTCACAGAGACACTCATTTTACGTTATTTTCACTTATTTAAAACATATTATCAAGGCAAAACAACAACAACCATTCTCCATTTGTCCAGTGTGCTGGTTACAGAACAAAGAATCAGTCAGTCAGATATACTGAGCAGATCATAGAATCACAAGTGATGCTCGATGTTCTGAAATCCATCCTATGCAAGCAGTAGACTGAAGTTAGCCCTTGATTTAATGTTGTAAAAGCTTTCATTATTTTAAAAGGTATACAAGAGCAATTCCATAAAATGTAATGGTGTTGCCTTTGTCTTGCTCATACTCTGCCCTGAAGTCAACAAGTCAAGTTTGTTGTTTATACATGATTACACCTTTCCAGATTATGCCATCCAGTGGCAGAATTGCAGCATGATCATTAGTACTAATTACAACATCAAAAATCTTCTATTAATGTGGGTGCTAGAACGTCCCCCTTTTCTATACTGTCTATAGAAAGCATGTTTGTCAAGGAAAATTCAAGTCTTCTTGTGCTCAAATTTCATGCAGGTAATTTTGATGTAGGGAGAACAGGTGATCATATCCAAAATAGATAAAAGAAGTCACTCCCCACCTACTTTCTGAAGTGATTAAAGTTCTGAAAATGTAGATCAGCCCTCAAAGAGTAACACCAGTGTTCCCAGCCCTTAAAAATATAACATTAGCACTGGTACAGCCAAATACCAATGAATTGTGATATCCCTTTATAACTAATGGCATTTGCTTGGGCTTAGTATCTGCAGACTAGATGAGTACAAACATCAGCTCATTTGACTTGCAGAGACATGATTCCAAGAAGTCTTGAACTAATTCATTTGTGAAGAGCTTTGATATTCCCTCAAATGTTACAAAGCTAAATTTGGTGCTTTGTACCTGTTGGGGGTTAGCTTAGAAAGGAATGAAACAGTTTGACATTTCAACAGGTGACCTGAGTCACAAGCTGTTCTGTTATCCGGCGGCTGAGCCAAGAAAGTGCATCTCACACCTCAGGTGCCAAAAAATTGCAACTCTTCACTCTCAGTTCAACTTCGCCTAGGCCAATAATGATGAATCTCTCTTAATTAGGGGTTTAAAAGATTTGCTTTTTATGATTTCTTCACTGTCTGTTACCTGCAATAATCTGTTTCTATGCACTAAAAAGATTTCAGGCTGTTCTAAAATGGTACACCGATAATCTAATTAGAGGAGGTGTCAGAGAACCACCTCATATAGCCAAACAATATCTGAGGGAGCTGTGATACCTGTTTTGAATTAGCGTCAACCTCCATTGCTTATGCACCCCCAAACCAGACCTTCCACCATCTGCACAATCAGCAGGTGGGAGTAGAAGAAGAAGAGTTTGGATTTGATATCCCGCCTTTCACTCCCTTTAAGGAGTCTCAAAGCGGCTAACATTCTCCTTTCCCTTCCTCACCCACAACAAACACTCTGTGAGGTGAGTGGGGCTGAGAGACTTCAAAGAAGTGTGACTGGCCCAAGGTCACCCAGCAGCTGCATGTGGAGGAGCGGAGACGCGAACCCGGTTACCCAGATTACGTGACTACCGCTCTTAACCACTACACCACACTGGCTCTCAGTAGGGGCTCGATGGCCTTGCTGCCATTTTAAGTGTTTCCTGAAGCACCTTGACTCTAGGCACTGCTTTTTTTCCTGGGGGGACTCAGGGGTACGCATACCCCCTAAACGTTTTGTGAATCTAGGTTTGGCCTCATTGAGGGGCAGTATTTCAATATGAGAGAGATTTTACTCCATGATCACTGCAGATGGTGACAGCAGTCACGAAATTAAAAGACACCTGCTTCTTGAGAGAAAAGCAATGACAAACCTAAATAGCATCTTAAAAAGCAGAGACATCACCTTGCCGACAAAGGTCCATATAGTTAAAGCTATGGTTTTCCCAGTAGTGATGTATGGAAGTGAGAGTTGGACCATAAAGAAGGCTGATCGCCGAAGAATTGATGCTTTTGAATTATGGTGCTGGAGGAGACTCTTGAGAGTCCCATGGACTGCAAGAAGATCAAACCTATCCATTCTGAAGGAAATCAGCCCTGAGTGCTCACTGGAAGGACAGAGCCTGAAGCTGAGGCTCCAATACTTTGGCCACCTCATGAGAAGAGAAGACTCCCTGGAAAAGACCCTGATGTTGGGAAAGATGGAGGGCACAAGGAGAAGGGGACGACAGAGGATGAGATGGTTGGAAAGTGTTTTTGAAGCTACCAGCATGAGTTTGACCAAACTGCAGGACGCAGTGAAAGACAGGAGTGCCTGGCATGCTCTGGTCCATGGGATCACGAAGAGTCGGACACAACTAAACGACTAAACAACAATTTCAATATGAGCAGGAAAATGAGAGTACCCCCTAAACATTTTTTTAGGGTGGGAAAAAGCACTGACTCTAGGGAACTGCAAAGTATGTTTAGAGGCACTCTGGAACAAAAGCAAAGACTCTCCCCTCCTTTAGCACATTCACCAGCTAGGTAGAGGCATGAGAAGTCCAGAATATGTTGGTTGTCTTCCACCCTGCCTCATTTTTAAGGCAGTCAAACAATCCAAGACACGTCAACTAATTGGCCATCCAAAAGCCCTGACCAAGAGAGGCTTCATGCCTGAAGCACTGGGATACCACAGTGTGCTTTTATTTAAACCAGTGTTGCCACAAAGACTCAACAGGAGAGTGGGAAATGTAGGCCCCAAGCAGGCATGCATCCATCGCAGCATGTAGTTAAGCCCCTATGCTTCTCTAGAAAGTGCTGCTCTTTTTAAGGAGGAAAGAATAACTTCTAGGTCAAGTAGATGAGTGTTTGCTTAAATATATATTCTGTACCGAATGCAGTCTGAATTTCACCTAGGATGTGACATTCCAAGAACTCTACTAGAATATTAACAAAGAAACTAGCTGCCTGCTTGAGGTTAAGTTGCTGCTCAACATCAACTTTGTTAGACTGCTCATGTTGTACAGATGCCTGGTTATTGCCTTCCAAAGCAACTACAGTGAATGCTCGCGTTGCGAATGTGATCCATGCGGGATGCACGTTCGCAACCTGCAGAATTCGCAACCCGCAGCGGCACGTCTGCACACACATGGGTTGCATAGCTGTCAACTTTCAGATTCAAAAATAAGGGATCAGCAACCTCACCTGTCCAGGGGAGCCTCAAAAATAAGGGATAAGCAGCCTCACCTGTCCCAGGGACAGTCTACGGGATATCTAACAATCCGGGAGAGCAAAAACCCTGGCCAAGAGAGGCTTCATGCCTGAAGCACTGGGATACCATATTGTGCTTTTATTTAAACCAGTGTTGCCACAAAGACTCAAGAGGAGAATGGGAAATGTGTCGGAACTCTGTTCAACCGAGCTACTCCTCCGGTCGAGTCTTTGGAATCTCCTCCGATTAACGACCTAAGCCTCTGATGAGGCGTCAGGCACGTTCCCATTCCGCAGAGTATACAAACAGCAGCAGAAGGACGAGAAATATGAGCTACATCGCTATGTTTTATTTCTAACTATGCAGGACAGAAAAGAAATGCATCTGCTCTCTGTGAGAGTCACTGAACAAACAGGACAAAGAAAAAAGGAAACCAGTAACATCAACATCCGTCTCCTGTCTCCCGGGAGACTTCCAACAGTCTGGAATGTAAACAGAGTCTTGTGACTCCAAAAACTGCACAGTAGCATAAACAGAAACCTAACAAAATTTAGGCCCCCAAGCAGACAGGCCCCTGCCTACTCCCATAGAGACTTACCTGGTTGTTGAGATCCGAAGGTAGAGCCCTGTGGGTAGTTCCACTGCCCTGGGGAGTTTGTGGAGCAGCAGTACATGAGATGGCCTTCTTCCCAGTGGGCCCCCAGGTTGTGGAATGTCCTCCCCTCCAAGGAGTGCCTGGCCTGATCATTGCATATGTTTAGAATATCCATCAACCAGGCACCATCCAGATGTTCTGGACTACAACTCTCATCAGCCCCCAACCAACACCTGTTGGGAGATGTGGTCCCACATGGTAGATAGCAGAGTGGCAAAAGCTATATTTCATGTAGTGAGCTATGCGCACCCCACTCTGAGACCACATGGTGAAGGTCAGGCTATAAATGTCACTAAATAAATAAATAAATAAATAAAACCTGTGCCCCAAAACACATTCTTCAGTGTTAAGATGAGGCAATATTAAGTTCATTGGCAGATGGTGCATGTAATTAGCACCAAGGAACCAGAGACAAGTGATAAAAAGAAGCTTTTTGGCACTGTCATAAAACCGTTCAAAGCAATTGTTCCCTGTTGTACTGCAGAATAGAGTTAGGGTCAAACATTCCAAGGCTAACTCAAGGAAATGTAACTTTTGTTTTGAATTTTGTTTTGTTCTGAATACTCAGTATATACTTTTCAGGGGCAAATGACTTTTTATGCCATATATTAGTAAGTAAGAAGGAGGAAGAGTGTTTAACATTTTGCCAAAAACATTTTTAACATCTCCTTTAAATTCAGAAACCCACACGGCAGTTATTAAAATCCAATTAATAATAATAATAGCAATCACCACCACCAAAACAGCAGCACTTTATCAATATTAGCGAGGAATACCTAATGCTGCTGAGGATTTTTTAGAAACCAAAAATAATAATGAGGTTTTTTAAATGCATATTGTAATTTTTAAGTTTGCACCCGTCATGACAAAAATCAGGCTAAGTCACAACAAAGGCATGTTTCAGTCTGCTATGTTGATTCAAATTGGCACCTGGAATCCAAATTGTGATGAAAATTTCTACTCCCAACTTGGGAACCCTCATGCCAAATTTCAAAGCAATATCTCCAGATGATGTCAAGTGTATATCCAAAAAAATGTGAATTCATGCCAAAGCATTGTTTTGGTACAACAGCTTGAGTCAAAATGACACACAGCCTCCAAACAGCGATGAAGTCTCTTGGCCCCATCTTGAGGACCCTTGTGTTGAGTTTGACGACAATATCTCAAGAAGCAGCCAAATCTGCGCCAAAAAAACAGGTGAAATCATGCCAAAGTCACATTTTGGTCCACCATCTTGATTAAAATGGTGCTTGATATCTCAATGGTGTCAAAGTTTGCCATCCCTACCTCAGGAACTCTTATGCCAAGTTTGGCAGTGATATCTCAAGAGGCAGCCAAACTTATACCAATACATGAAAGAGGTCACACCAAAGTCATCTATGCAAAGGTGGCAGCGAGGGTTCTTATAGCCACAATGTGGAAAAGTGAAAAAGCTCCCTCAAGACAAGAGTGGGTCCAAAAAATGATTGACTATGCTGAATTAGACAGCCTATCGGAAAAATTAAAGAACAAACCAAGGAAATAATTTATTTCAAAATGGGAAGCATTTAAAATATATTTGAAAATTAATAATACTGACTTAAAATCCGTTGCGGCATTTGAATAATACCAGCAATATCATTCATTAGGTATATGATATTATACATGTTGAACTGATTTGAGATGATAGCAATAACATGTATTGGCAGCAAAGAATGGTAATTAGATTTATGGAGTAGATGGGAAGCCGGATTTAAAAGGAAGAGACCATTACAGTTTATGGGTTATGGAATTTATATTAATTCTTTATGTAATGTGCAACTGATGATATTCTTATTATGGTGTAATATGTCTTGTTGTTGTTGTGTGTTGAGCAAATTAAAAAAAAAGTCACACCAAAGTCATGTTTGATTCTGCCATCTTCCAAACATTGATGAAGAGTGCCATGCATACCTTGGGAACTTTCCAAAATATATAGTAGATCAGGAAATGTTAACAGGAACAAATAGGTGCTGATCCAAACCAGTGTAATTATTCTGCTCGAAAAGTTTGTCAGAGCAACTCTGTCTGGGTCACAGAAAAGGACTGTGGTATGTATCCCTAAGGAGGGAGTTCTGCAGTATTGACGGCATAGCCAAGAAGGTCTCTCTCCAATATAGAGCAGTTGGATCTGAGGGTCTTAATCTTATAGTAGGTTTTTATGGAAGTAATTTTTCAAGTACAGTGGAACCTTGGTTTACGTACCGTCCTCCTTGCGAACGCTTTGGGTAACAAGCTCCGCTAACCCGGAAGTAGATGCTCCTTGTTGCGAACTTTGCCCTGGGATGCGAGTGGAAGTCGTGTGCCGGTGGCGTGGAGGCAGCGGGAGGCCCCATTAGCAAAAGTGTGCCTCATGTTAAGAACAGTTTTGGGTTAAGAATGGACCTCTGGAACGAATTAAGTTCGTAACCCGAGGTACCACTGTAAACTGAACTGAAAACAAGAACGTTAAAGGTCAAGACTGGAACTCTGAATGAGGCCAAGGAACCAATTGGAAGACAATGTAGCAGTTGCAACCTTGATTTGTTTTCTGCCCTGATAGGCCAGCACCAAATTCTGTACCAGCAGAAGTTTCCAAGCACTTTTTAAAGACACCCTCATGTGGACCTCGTACAACATTTGTATTAGCGATATCAGCTCATTAAGAAACCCTTAATGAAATAATGCTTACAGCAGTGGCTAACCCTTCAGTCATTGTTGAACTTCGGAGAGCCAAAGGTTAGCCACCCTTGCTTCAGCCTGCACCTGTTCTTCTCATCTCTGATGGTCCAGCTAAGCCTTGAATGATGTTGCAGGTAGCTATTGTTTAGAAAGACCATTGCTGCTGGTATTTCAATCCATCAGAAACAAGATTTGAGAGAAAGAGCATCCCTTCTCACAACACGGTCAGGCAACAATCCTATTAGAAAGCAATTGGCTTAATATAGCATACCTGTATATCTTTCTCAAAGGTCTTCCCCAAACTCTTGGAGCAAACACTGTTGTAGTCAGGATCATATAAGAATACAGTCAGATTACCGTGTGTGTGTACACACACTGTTGTTGTTGTTGTTTAGTCATTTAGTCGTGTCCGACTCTTTGTGACCCCATGGACCAGAGCACGCCAAGCACTTCTGTCTTCCACTGCCTCCCGCAGTTTGGTCAAACTCATGCTGGTAACTTCAAGAACACTATCCAGCCATCTCGTCCTCTGTCATCCCCTTCTCCTTGTGCCCTCCATCTTTCCCAACATCAGGGTCTTTTCCAGGGAGTCTTCTCTTCTCATGAAGTAGCCAAAGTATTGGAGTCTCAGCTTCAGGATCTGTCCTTCCAGTGAGCACTCGGGGCTGATTTCCTTCAGAATGGATAGGTTTGATCTTCTTGCAGTCCATGGGACTCTCAAGAGTCTCCTCCAGCACCATAATTCAAAACCACCAATTCTTCAGTAATCAGCCTTCTTTATGGTCCAGCTCTCACTTCCATACATCACTACTGGGGAAACCATAGCTTTAACTATACAGACCTTTGTTGGCAAGGTGATGTCTCTGCTTTTTAAGATGCTGTCTAGGTTTGTCATTGCATGTACACACACACACACCCCAAAATATTTTTGCTTTACTATGTAAGCTCAAGGATCACAACATTCTGCAAAACTGTTGTTTTCCCCTCAGACTTTCAACAACTGGTGCCCAACCATAGTTTTTTTAAAAAAAATAAGAAGGAATGTGTTGATCAGGTCACTAAATGGCAGCAAATCGTGATAACACAGCAAAATCTCATGAGACCTCCACAGGCAGCAGCTACCTTTGTGAGTTATAGGAAAGAAACACAAAAGTGGAGTGTGTTGGTTTTTTTCCCAAGTGACAAAAACAGTTATATTGTTCTGAAAATGGGCAACCCTTCTTGCTGCTTTGTTCACAGAAATTGCATTTCTCGGCTAATTAGAACAGCCTTTCTTGATATGCTTTCTGCAGTACATAATTTGCCAGCATTAGCTCGGCACCGGACAGATCTTTAAAAGCTCTGAACCTTAGCCTTACCAAATGTTCGTCATCAATAAGAGTCAAGGCAACGAACGATACACAGGAAAGCACCACAGGTGTGTTGTTAATTGACCATTTGCTTTTGTAGTGGGCATCACCTGTTGATCAGCTCCCTTTCTGCGACAAAAAATGGTGGCCTGGTGGCATAGAACAACTGCCGCTGAAACATTTCTATTCATTATTCAGCCAATCTGTAATACATGGGGAAACGCAAAGCAACTTTTGGAGAGAGGGTGAAGTTCTGCTTCTATTCCCGGCAAATATTTATTTGCTTGCTTGCTAAGGGGAAAAAAAACTTGCATACCGTCTTTCATATCAAGGTGGTGTGCAGCAATAACATGAATCACATTTTTAGAAAATTCCATAGGCTGATAATAAAACAGGAGACAAGGAAGCACTGGGCAGAAAAAAAGATGAAAGTTCATCAAACGCCTGCGTCACTAAAAATGGTTTCATTTGCCAGAGGAATGAAGCAACTGAAGGTGCCCATCAGAGGACAGGGAACTATTCCATTACATTGGCCCCACAACTGAGAATGCCCATTTCTTGGTTGCCACCAAGGAGCCCCAACAAGCCATGAATCAAATAGGAATGGAGGAATCTTCCTCTTTGGTTTCTCTTGGTTTCTCAGTTTTTTCCACCTTCAATTTAGTTCTTATATTTCCATATCAGCTTGCAATTTGTTTGCTTAAAAACTTGTGAAAATTCATCAGCATTTTAGAGTGAATTTACTAAAATGCATTTTTTGTTTTCCTAATGTGTTTTGTATATTATTTTCATTAATATTTGCACCTTTATGCAAAATTTACCCCCCAAATGTACAGTGGTACCTTGGTTTACGAACTTAATCTGTTCCGGAAGTCTGTTCTTAAACCAAAGCGTTCTTAAACCAAGGTGTGCCTTCCCATAGCAGCGGGGGACTCAATTTACAAATGGAACACACTCAGCAGGAAGTGGAACATGTTCTGCTTCCAAGGCAAAGTTCACAAACCAAAACACCTACTTCCGGGTTTGCAGCGTTCTTATCCAAGTTGTTCATAAACTAAGCTGTTCTTAAACCAAGGTACCAGTGTATACATTTTTGTATGCATTAATTTGGAAAAGTGTGAATTTCTAAGGATGAATGCCTTTCATTTCTCATAATGTAAGGGCAAACTTGGTATGATGTTCCTGTTAGTTGCATCATTCAGTATTAGTTGCATCTTCCTCTTTTTTTTTGAATATTTATTGAATTTTATAACAATTAATGATGCAAATCTCATTCATCATGTTATTTACAATTATTCTCCCTCCCCTTGCCTGGACTTCCCTTAGCTCCCCCTCTGCTGAATTATTTAGTTTTATTTATCATATCCTGCTTTTCCTACACAAAAATAAAATCCCTTATCATTTCTCTAAAATATCTGTTACTCAAATGAAGTTGTGAAAGTGTATTCAAATCCTGCCAGTGAATCCAGTCCATTCTGTTGTTTTTGCAAATAAACTGTAAATGGTTCCCAAACTCTTTTGAAGTCCTTTTTGTCCTCTCATAGTTTGTCTGTTAGCTTAGCCAATTTTGCATAGTTCATCAGCTTTTCTTGCCATTCTTCTTTTGATGGTATTTCTTCCGTCTTCCAATATTGTGCAATCAAGATTCTTGCCGCTGTTGTAGCATACATAAATAATGTCCATTTTTCTTTTGGTAGCTCTTGATTTGAGATACCTAACAAAAAAGCTTCAGGGTGTTTGACAAAATTCATTTTAAACATATATTTTTTTCAATTAATTGTATATCATTTCCCAATATTTTTAAATGCATTTGCATTCCCACCACATATGATAAAATGTTCCTTCCTTTTCCTTACATCTCCAACATCTGTTATTTTCTTTCCTAAACATCTTTGCCATTTTCACTGGTGTGATATACCATCTATACATCATTTTCATGTAATTCCTTCTTAATAGTATGCAATTTGTGAATTTTATATAGTTGCAGCTTTCAAGCCAAGTCTGTTGGGTACATAAAAAGGAACTCTTTGCTGCAAGATTATAGAGCTACTACAGCCATGCAGACTTCATGGCCTGTGCTATTCTTATCACAGTCTGCACTGTAAATAAGCAAGGGGAGGGGAGGAACCAGCATAGGTTAAAGGACCAGCACAGTTTGATGGACCCGGTAGAGTACAAAGTCAGATTTAAGGTGCTGCTTTTGACCTTTAAAGCCCTTCACGGCCTAGGACCCTCGTACCTACGGGACCGCCTCTCCTGGTATGCCCCACGGAGAGCCTCAAGGTCCATAAATAACAACACCCTAGTGGTCCCAGGCCCTAAGGAAGTTAGATTGGCTTCAACCAGAGACAGGGCCTTTTCAGCACTGGCCCCGGCCTGGTGGAACGCTCTGCCTCATGAGACCAGGGCCCTGCAGGATCTGATTTCTTTCCGCAGGGCCTGTAAGACAGAGTTGTTCTGCCTGGCCTTTGGCTTGGAGCCAATTTGATTCCCTCCCTCCCTCTCTTTCTTTTTTCCTTTCCTTCTCCTCCTGCGATGAGGCTACATTTTAATATTTTAATGTTTCAATATTTTAATGTTGTATTTAAGTTGTAATCATTCAACTTGTTTTTATTATTGCTTGTAAGCTGCTCTGAGCCCGGCCTTGGCTGGGGAGGGCGGGGTATAAATAAAAATAATTATTATTATTATTATTATTATTATTATTATTATTATTATCTTAAACCTTTCAGATCTGCACTCTGGATATTAAGTAATTTGCAGCTGTACTTGCAGGCATTACTTCAGGGAATAAATGTATCTAGGAAACTCAATACCAGAAACAGGATAAAAACTGAATGAGTGATCTTACAAGGAGAACATTGGATGAGTTGTTTTGGACAACCAGAATTGTGTGTGTGTGTGTGTGTGTGTGTGTGTGTGTGTGTGTGTGTGTTGGGATCTCCCCTTTGTGTCTTCAGAAATGTAGCTAAAGTGTAGTAGGGGAAAGTAAATAAACACATGAAAATCACCTCCAAAAGCATTACAATGTGTTTGTGCAACAAGCCCTGAAAATAAACCTGGCATTGATTATGAAATGAGATGAAACATGAATGGAAGGGAGGGAATATTTGCTGTAATTGATTAGCAAATTATTGATAAAAGACAGATACAAGAACATAAGTGGTGCCTTGGGAAAGTGTAAGACGTCATCAGTTTTCAGCACACACAAGAAATATTTGTTGTGGGCAACTTTTTAAGCATTCAGAGTTCATATTGTATTGTGCTGTGTGTCCAGAAGATAATTTGAAGTTGTATGGGATGCAGAAATAAATGGACCAGATGCACTCAGACAGGAGAAAAATGATACATAAAAGGGGTGTGCATTGTCTCAACGTGAACCCTGCAAAACCCAGGTCATTTGGGGTGACTAAAATCAGATTCACATTCCCGAGTTGGATTGTGCTGCGAACAACGTGTCTCGAGGCTAAATGTCTTCCTAAATGTCTGAGTCACTCTGTAGCCTCAGTTCTTCCAAAAACATAGATGCTTTATCTTTCTTCCCTTTTCATTTTCGAGAAACAAAACCAAGCTGGTCAGGAAAATATCCAGAGCTCAAGAGGGGAGGGAGTGAACAGGAGAGGGGACAGGGTAGAGGACCTTTCATTCTGATGGTCAGGTCTAGCTTTTAAACACAGTGAATTATTTTTCCAGTGCAATCCTAACACAGTGACTTAGTGTTACGATATAGAAGCAATGCGGCCGCGAGCTGCTAGCTTGAAAGCAAAACATAATGGGAATGTTGGGACTGTTCCGTGGGAAACAGAGGGACAGTCTATTCACAGTGCGAAGCACCGGAATTAGCTCAGAGTGTAATATGAGCTGTACAGGAAGTACAGGAGGAGTTTGTCTCTCGGCTGCTGGAGTTTGAAGAGAGCAGACGTGTTTTCTGTAATGCTGCAAAGACAGAAATAAAGGCATGTAAATACATTTCTGTCTATCTCTTTCCCCTGCCCGGGGGGGGGGCAGGAAAGAGGGGGTGTGTTCTTCTCATGCTGAGAAGGATCGCCTATCGCGACCTCTGCCTGGATCTTGCCGGGAAAGCAGACAGGGAGGTCAACCAGAGATCAAGCCGGGTGCCTGGAGAGTGGCCAGTTTCTCCTGATAAAGGCTTGATTCCCAACACTTAGGGGAAGGATGTTGAAGGAATGTGTGGAATGCTCTCTGGTGATGTCTGCTTGGTGCCACTGCTGGTATCTTTTCAGTGCCAGGTAAAGATTTACCTGCCCGTCACACCGCACCCCAGGGCTTCTGGTGGACTGAGCTGGTTTTGTTCTGTTGTTAGCATGCTGCCAACACTTCCTGTGCTTGTTGCATGTCAAGGCTCCGAACCGCCCCCCCCCCATTTGTTGAATAAACACAGAGACACCAGTATTTCAGATTAATGGGATAATTAAGGCCACAACTTTATTGGTTACAGCATGTGAGTGGTATTGGCTTAGGCATTGGAATTGAACCGACTATATCTGACTCCTGCCTGCCATGCAGAAGTCTCATAAGGGTCACCCACCTGTAGGGGGAGACCTGTTGATGTACATCATGGGTAGGCAAACTAAGGCCCGGGGACTGGATCCGGCCCAATCGCCTTCTCAATCCGGCCCGCGGACGGTCCGGGAATCAGTGTGTTTTTGCATGAGTAGAATGTGTCATTTTTATTTAAAATGCATCTCTGGATTATTTGTGGGGCCTTTTTGAGGTCCTTTTTGTTTGTCGTTTATGAACTTTTTAAAGAGCTTAGTAATAGGGTCATTCCACTTTCCTTCTCTCTGAGTTCAGTTCTACCAGTTTTCTGTGATTTATTTCTTCTTTTTATAATTACTTTGTTTTCTTTAACAAAAAACAAAAAAACAACCCACCGCTTATTTAATTGCAAGGTATGCTTTTTGTAATCTTTCTGCAAACAGCTTAGAAGCTTTGGTAATTACCGTAAGTGATAGAAAAAGAAGTAAAATAATTATCAGTTTTTCATTTTGTTTCTTTTTTTCTTGGGTTTGTGCAAACTTCTCATAGAGTTCCTTCCCTCCTGCTCTCTGCTCTGTGTGTGTGTTAGTTTCTGTTTGTTTGTTTGTTCTTTCTTCTTCATGAAAAATACTTCCCGAGAAAACTAACTTCTCCAGGTTTCTATAACAATGGTCAAATCAGCTAGCACAAGACAAATATATTTGTCTTTATTTAGGTAGGTTTACCCAGGAGCACCTCCCTCATGTGCCAAGCTTTCAAACCCAGCTGACGAAAAGTGGGCGGGAGGGAGGAAACATTGTATGTATTTTCTTATTCTAAATCAGCGAAGTCCTTCCTTCCTGGAGAACCATTGCAACTACCCTTCTGAAATATGGATGTTTCATCTCCTCAGAAAGGACAGCCACACCTGAAATTTCCACCCAATTCCAGAAAATTTTAAAAAGTTAGAACCCTTTTCTTTCTTTTCCTTTTAATCAGTAATGATTCCTGTACACACACACAAACAAATTTTTGGTGCATCTGCTGAAATTTCGTTTGCTGAACCCGCTCTGGATGGGTTTATATTTGCCTGCAAATTCCATTCACTTATGTGAAAAGCAAAGAAGTTATAGCCATTTTTAGACTCCTTATGGTCGATGGAGTGAAACAGAGCTTCATATGCCAAAGATCAGATTTAAACACAAATAATGAATTGAATCAGAGCAACAGAGAGTGGATTGGAAACAGATATTGGACTGCTTCCAAATTCTACAAGGCAAATCACACATTCACCGCATACCCCTGCTCTCTAACTCCCATGCCCTGAGCCCAAACTATCAAAACAGATTATTTTATTTCATGCTAGTAGTATTGTGGTATCACCAGAAAGCTGAATGTGCTAGTGCGTGCTTCCCCAAACGTTGCTCTGTGACTATTAATCTTAGTTAAGCAAATCTCGGAGAGCTGTGCCGCATGACACCTGGGGTAGTGAGATGAGAATTTGGCAGGGTCAAAGCTGCACCACCCTGGCTACAGACTGCAGCAACTGCAATTCACTGTGCCATTTTACGCCCACAAAATCACACACTGTTGCACAAGAAATATATCACAGTTTTTAGCAATGAGGCTTTCTTAATCCTTTGCTTAATGGCATATTATCATGTTCTGTATTACAGAGACACACATATAATATAGGGAGGAATTCAGCAAAGCGCTATGGCAAGGGGAAGGAGAGAGCCTACACACTAGCTAAAAGCCTTGCACTGTGTTCCACTAGGGGTTTTTTGGGGGGTGGGCTTGTCTGCCATTACCTCTTTCTTTCATATTCTTATGGGTGACCTGATACCTGCAGCATCTAACAGAGATTTTTTAAAAAATAAATATTTTTTTATTAGGAATTTCAATAAAACATTTTATCAAAAAAAACACATATCATCCTTAATTGCCCCCTCCCTATTTTTCCCCTCCCCCTCCCCAAAAAGTAACCCATCCTCCCCTCCCATCCACGACTTCCTTCAGCTCCTCTCTCTGGTTTATCAACAAATGTTATTCTCTGCATATTACAAAATACATATTACAAAATGTATAGATCCTTAATTTATCTAACTAGCTGTTAACAATAAAAAGTTTGTGGATGTTTATTCAAAACCTGCCAAGGAGTCCAGTTCATTTCGTTGTTTCTTTAAGTACTTTGTAAAAGGTTCCCATTCATCTTTAAAGTCACAGTTATCCTTGTCACGTAGTTTATGCGTCAATTTTGCCAATTCTGCATACTCCATCAGTTTCTCTTGCCATAGTTCTTTAGTCAGGATTTCCTCGTTCTTCCGTCCTTGTGCTATTAAGAATCTTGCCGCCATTGTTGCATACATGAAGATATTTTTCAATTTCCTTGGCAGGTCTTTCCCTACAATCCCTAACAAAAATGCTTCAGGTTTTTAAACAAATGTTAGATGGAACATTTTCTTCAGTTCACTGTATATCATTTCCCAAAACTTTTTAATTTCATTACAATCCCACCACATATGGTAAAAGGTCTCTTCCTTTTCTTTACACTCCCAACACATATTTGAACTGGTTTTATACATTCTTCCTAGCTGCACTGGTGTTATATAACATCTATACATCATCTTCATATAATTTTCTTTCAACAAGGAACAATCTGTAAATTTTAAATCAATTTTCTATAACCTTTCCCAATCTTCTAACATAATATTATGACCTATATCTTGTGTCCATTTAATCATAACTGATTTCACCTCTTCATCTTTCGTCTCCCATTCTAACAGAATACTATATGCACCTTTCAACAGCTTTACTTTCCCTTGTATCACTTCCCTTTGAAATCTAGATATCGTGTAGCTAAATCCTTTCTTATTATCTTCATTATATGTTTCATGTAGTCAGCATCTAACAGAGACTAATCCAGTCCAGCCTGCAATCTCTGTCCTGAAAGTAACTTCAGTTCAGGGGTGCCATCTAGGGTGGGACGGGGGAGCGAGGCCCCCCCCAAAAATATTTTCAAGGTGAGGACCAGTGTCGTTCCCCCCCCCCCAGTCCTGCAGCAGTCCTCTTGAAGATCACCAGGGCACCTTCCAGAAGAGCGCTCTGGCAATCTCTGCCAGGGACGTGCCAGGACGAAGCGTCTTTGCCCCAGTGCATCCTTTTCACGAAGGTAAGGTGGCTGTGGAGTGTGGGTGAAGGGCCTGGCCAGGGTTGGTGGGGCAGCGCATGTGTGATCCCATGCACATGCAACATGTTGAGGGCAACTTTGTGCATCTACCTCAGTTACGACTGAAATATTTAAATTATGGCTACAATGTCATTATTTTTTCTTTTTTAAAAAAATTATTTATGCTTTCCAAATTTATATATTTCACTAATTTCACAATCATTTTAACATTTCAAAACTTAGCTTCCTTCCCCCTCTTTCTGCGGTTCCTTAAATTTATTTTTAATATCTTCTGCATCTCCAAATTAACCCAATTTGCTAATTTATTCATCTGCTTTAAATATACAGTCATTCCTCATGTTACGTTTGCTTCATGTTACGTTCTTTCAGGTTACGTCCCGCGGCGACCCAAAACTACCGGAAAGGGTTACTTCTGGGTTTCGCCGCTTGCGCATGCACACAAGTGCCAAATCACGCCATGCACCTGCGCAGATATGGCTGTGGGAGTCATAAAGCTACGGCAAAGGCTTGTAATATTGCAGGGTGCCCCTGACCTCGGCTGACCAGCACTCTGAGCTTTACAATGTATTGGAATGCATTGACCTTAAATGGAGTTGTGTTTCCTCTGGGCAGTGATGACCCTATTTGGCGATGGGTGGGTTTAAGCCATGACCGGATGTAGGTAATGTGAGACATTGGCAAACGGCCATGCAAGAGGAGAGAACAAAGGATAATAAAAGATACCGGAGAGGAGAGAAGAAGTTCGAAAGTAGCTGCCCTCCATCCATGAAAATATTGCTGGCTCTCTGTGTCTTTATTTTATGCTAAACTGCGCCATTTGTGATGGCTGGCTCCGACATATGGCGCTTCAGATTGCGCTCTTTTCATATTGCGAATGGGCCTCCGAAATGGATCCCGTTCACAACCAGAAGTACCACTGTATACTCCTTATAAACTGCAGGTCATTGCAACAATCATGCCAATGTTCTTATCAGCTTACAATTTATCTGTAAATATTCAATAAGCCATTCTTTTATAGAAAGTTTGTTATCATGATTTCTTATTCTTCCAGTAAGTTTTGCCATTTCTGCATATTCCGTAAGTTTTGGTATCCATTCTTCCTTTGCTGGGACTTCTGCTTCTTTCCATTTTGGGGTGAGTAACATTCTTTCCCCTGTAGTAGCATACATGAATAAGTTTCTATACAGTTTAGGTAGTTCTGTCCCTGTAATTCCCAAAGAAAAGCTTCTGGGTTTTTTTACAAACGTTATTTTAAACATACTTTTCAGTTCATTATAAATCATTTTCCAGTAAGTTTTAACCTTACTGCAAGACCACTGCATATAATAAAAAGAACCTTCTTTCTCTTTACATTTCCAACACTTATTTGATTTAGATTTATACATTTTTTTGCCAATTTACTCAGTGTTAACATTATGGCTACAACTTCGGGACATAGTTCTGTTCTTTCTTTTTTGTTTCCTTTACCTCTTCCCCCCACTCTCTTTTTGGCATAATATCCAACCTGATAATGTCTTCTAGAGAACTCAAAAGCCCGCTTACACTTTTGTGAGGTTTTGGTTGCTCTTAATAAAAGTATCTCACAGTCATGGATTTGAACATTGTTCTAATGAACGGATATAGATACCTTTGCTTTTTATACTACAGTTATACTAATGCCAGTAAGATACACCCTGAAGCTCAGATTCACGAGATCTGTGACCATGAGTCAGAAAGCACTTAGCTAGCAAAGTGTAAACTGAATCACTCGATGTACAGAAGGAGAGCATCTTGCTTTGGCACAAATGACAGCAGTCGTGTCTGGAAGTAGAGGAGCCCATTTGCCGTTCAAACTGTGACTCATCTTTCCTCCTCTGCATACTAATTTACATATGTCCCATTAGGAATTGGCGCACAAAAAACACATTACTAGGATTAGCAGTGTGTCTGACACATGCAGAGTAAGTTATTAGAAATGGCTGTTACACAAGCACACGCCGCCAGGATACTGACTGGATATTTCCATGCTTTATTCAGCCTGCACTTAGATAAATGTGCATATAGCAGCCAAAACCCTGACTATTTTGCATATGCCCAGCTTTATCTAAATGATTTTCATCCATCAGTCATTTTCATAGTAAGCTCAGGCTAGATACAGACACTATTTTTCTAGAAAAAGAGGTGCTGGAACTCAACACAAACACCTCCCTAGTTTTCTTATAATGGCAATGGTGCCCATCTGAGAGGTGCTAGAACTGAGTTCCGGTTCAAAAAAAACCCCTGCTAACCAGGGGCGGCAACTATTGGAGGCCCTGGGGGCCCAAGAACCCACAATTTTGCGGTGGGTGCTCAGCACCCACACTGCAGGGCCCCTGATGCAACTTCTGGTGCCTTGCAAAGCACCAAAAGTCATGTCCGAGGCCTCACAAGACCTTAGAGGTGCTGTGACACTGGAACTCAGGTTCCAAGGCCTCACGAGACCTCGAATAGCATCTCTGAGGCCTTGCGAGGCCTTGGAGATGCTGTCCAAGGTCTCAGAACCTGAATTCCGGGGCCACGGTCTTGTCAACTGTTGCCTAAAACTTTGACCCTCAACAATTTTAGTGCTGTTTCACAGACACTGGGATCATTCCTCATCAGCAGATGGTTTTTCCTGCACCCATTTTTCATGAAAATATAATTATGAATTACCGTACTTTTAATAATAATATAATAATAATTTATTATTTATACTCCACCCATCCGGCTGAGTTTCCCCAGCCACTCTGGGCAGCTCCCAATCGAGTGTTAAAAACAATACAGCATTAAATATTAAAAACTTCCCTAAACAGGACTACCTTCAGATGTCTTTTAAAGATATGATAGCTGCTTATTTCCTTCATATCTGATGGGAGTGCGATCCACAGGGCGGGTGCCACTACCGAGAAGGCCCTCTGTCTGGTTCCCTGTAACTTGGCTTCTCGCAGTGAGGGAACCGCCAGAAGGCCTTCGGTGCTGGAACTCACTGTCCGGGCTGAACGATGGGGGTGGAGACACTCCTTCAGGTATACTGGACTGAGGCCGTTTAGGGCTTTAAAGGTCAGCACCAACACTTTGAATTGTGCTCGGGAATGTACTGGGAGCCAATGCAGATCTCTCAGGACCGGTGGTATGTGGTCCTGGCAGCCACTCCCAGTCACCAGTCTTTCTGTCTATAAGACGCCCCCATATATAACATGCCCCCTATTTGGGGGGACTTAAATTTAAGAGATGGCACAGGGTTGTTGAGCTTTTTTTTGCCGGAAGGTTACTCAGGGTTGATGAGCATTTTGGCGGGGTTGCCGAAAATTGCTCACCCCCATGCATCACTAAATCAGCCTCCCGTCTGTCCCATCACCAGCAGAAGCTGCCAATCACCCGCCTGCTAGAGTGTCAGAAAAACAACAACACCCATTGACGCAGCAACCAATAACACGCACAATAGCCACTGACAGTCTCGGCAGCAACCAATCAAATGTCCCCCCTATGCACTACCCATGTATATGACAACCCCCAACTTTTTAGCATGATTTTAAAAGAAAAAAACATAGTCTTATACACGGAAAAATATGGTAACTGTTTCTATATTTTACCTGAAGTTTCTGTCTTTCTGCAACTAGAAGATCACAACTCAAGTTAAATACACTTACGGAGCCAAATCACAGCTTCTATGCCTGTTTCAGATTCTGCACAATGAAGGGCTCCTGATGGGTTTTTTAAACAGTTAAGTAGTGTAATTCCAGACCCAACACTTTCTGCATTTTGTTTGTTCAGTTTTCTTAGGAGAATTCCCAGGATCTTCCTTCTTCTACTTCTTTCTCTTTAGATTCATGCTCTGATTCACTGGAATTTGCCCACACCTCCCAATATTTCCCTTCCTGTGTAAACGCCATTAATGTCCCATTTACAGGCACTGCTTCAAATGCCTCGTTCCATCAAGAATCTCTTAATCTGACTACTGGCTCCCTACTGCAATGAAACATGCCCACCTCGCAACCCAACCCGTAACCCAGTTAAGTCAAAAAAGGACTTGGACTTAAGCCAATTTCATTTCATCTAAGTCAACAGGACCAAACTGGCTTAGGTCCAAGTACTTCAGCTTAAGTGGCCTGCAGATTGGGCTAGAACATTGAAACTTCACCCCAAGGACAGATTCACTTAAATCACTGTAATTAGGACGGTGTTTTGATGCTACAGCTTGATAGCAAGCTGGGACTTTTCATTCTTAATAGGTACTGACTAAACAGAGCCTTCCCCCCGACTCCTAATGTACTGTGCTGCACTATTTAATTTTGGAAATGAGGCTCAGGAAAAACTCTAGTGTCCCTCTGTGTCCTATTAGACCAATAAAATTAATTTTAGGTGTATAATGTGGTAGGAAGTAGAATGATGGATGAGAACCTACCTGGCAGCAGCCTCAGGGATTGGCAATTGGACCAGCCCAGCGATGGCTGCAACATGTTCTCTGCTCGGGAAAACTTTGGTTAGTGTTCAAGTGGTCCAGGATTAGCATTGACTTGATGGGTTTACACAGGTCTCAGCATAAATGTTCCTGAAAGAAGATGAAGCTGTACAGTGGTGCCTCGCAAGACGAAATTAATTCGTTCCGTGAGTTTTTTCGTCTAGCGAATTTTTCGTCTTGCGAAGCACAGTGTCGGAAAAGTTTTGGAAAAGCTTCAAAAATCACCAAAGTCTTCAAAAACCTCAAAAAAGGCTACCACACCGTGTTCTATGAGTTGCTCCTCAAAGTCAAGTTGCAACTGTATTAACGGTGTTAAGAAAAAGGAAACAAACTTGCAAGACGTTTTTGTCTTGCGAAGCAAGCCCATAGGGAAATTCGTCTTGCGAAGCAGCTCAAAAACCGCAAAACCCTTTCGTCTAGCGAGTTTTTCGTCTTGCGAGGCATTCGTCTTGCGGGGCACCACTGTATTATGATTCTGTTTCTTTTTTTTCCTTCGGAAATTTATTTATTTGGTTTTTCAGATTGAAATTTTACAGTCTCATATCCCACATAAAACATAAAAACTAGAGTCCAAGGAATCTCTTGTACTTCCCTCCTCTCCTTTGTGGGTTCTACTGTTAATCATTTCCTCCTGCATCATTTATAATAATCCAGATCTTTTATCTCTCCATTGTATCCAAAATTCACTCTTAAACTACAAGTGATATTCCAATCCTACTAATGATTTTAACTGTTTACAAAGCTTTAAATTTTCCCCATTCCTTATTAAACCTTTGATCTTCCTGATTTCTGATTCTTCCGGTCATTTTAGCCATTTCGGCATAGTCCATCAACTTGATCTGCCTTTCTTCTTGGGCTGGGACTTTATCTTCTTTCCATCTCTGGGAACATCTGCACAGCCGTGGTTGCAAACAGAAATAGTCTTTTCTGTTCCCTTGGGTTTTCGGCACCTAAAATACTTAAAAGGAAAACTTCAGGTTTTTTCTTGTTGTTTAGTCATGTTTGATTCTCCGTGACCCCATGAACCAGAGCATGCCTTGGGAACTCTCACTTTCTTCTCAAAGCTTCTCATTTTTTATATCCATGGAGTTTTCTTGGCAAAATACTGGAGTGATTTGCCAGTTCCTTCTCCAGGTGGATCACATTTAGTCTAAACTCTCGGCTATGACCTGTCCATCTTGGGTGGCCCTGCACGGCATAGCTCATAGCTTCTCTGCATTATTCAAGCCCCTTCGCCACGACAAGGCAGTAATCCATGAAGGGGTCAGGTTTTTTTTTTAGAAAAGGTTATTTTAAACATTTCCCAAAATTCTTTTACTACCTTACATTTCCACCACATGTGATAAAAGGTGCCTTTATTATGATTCTGTTTCAGTGCTCTCCATACCACATGACTATCACTCTGATATGTCTATTAGGTCTTGAAAGCCATGCTATGAAAGGCTACTTTAATATATTATACTTTTCAGGACCTTACTGAGTCTGGACCCTGTTTGTTTCCTTTTCAAAAATGGTTTCACTTCTTACCTTTCTCCAAGGACCTCAAGGTGACATCCATCCACAGATACATACACGGATTTCCCTCTTCACCTGCCTTTTCAACAGCAACCCTGTGAAGAAGGTACAAATGGGATGGTACAGCATGAGACTCTTAATCTGAGGGTTCGAGCCCCATGTTGGGCAAAAAATACCTGTATTGCAGAGGGTTGGACTAGATGGCACTTGTGGTTTCTTCCAACTCTATGACTGAGAAAGCGAGAGAGAGGATTGGCACATAGTCACCCAGTGTGTTAGAATTCCTGCTCCATGATTGCAGTCATTGGATTGTTGTCTTTCACATGGCGGTATATGTTTTGACTCCACAGAGTGGGAAGTGACGGAGACAGGATGTTTGTGGTAGTGTGTTCCATGAAGTGGGACTATTGTCCTTTGTTCTTTTTCTCTTTGCTGTCTGATTCTAGAGAGAGAGGGAGCCATGTTGCAGTGTTCCATGTGTGTTTATATGTAAATAAAGTAGATTAGCCAAAATGCTGAGTTGCTGAGGTCTGTTACGCATGATGCGCAAACTCTGCAGATCCCTAAGTGTGCCGGTGTCGGTTGGCATCGGTCTCTGTGATTTTCGGGCAGAAGAAAGCTTATGAAGCTCCCGAACGATCGACCAGGAGGGAGGGAACATGGCAGTTGGGCATGTATCTCTGCCAGGGTCCGACTCGAGTGTAGGCTGAACTCCTGACACAGTGAACTATTTAAGCTGGAAAAATGTGAGTCTAAAAATATGAAGACTTAATGCTACAGCCTTGTTAGCCTAAGCCTAATGGCTGACCCAGCCGTGTCCAACCCCAACAAAAGGCTAGCTCAGAGCTGCCTCTAAAAGAGCTAGCCTACTTAGGCAAGGATACGCAAGACCATTGTCACACACACAAACACTCCCAAGAAAAATTTTCATTCTAGGATCGGCATCCTCACTGAGACAAGTAACTATATCACTTCAAGAAAGCACAAACTGCAACAAATTTTTAAAATGAAGAAGAGGAGATGAACGGGTGGCAGACCATGCAGGAGCTACTCTGAATCTGACACAGGTATTTGTCTCAACAAAAATGCCTTTTACATCTTGGGTTACTCAACCACGGAAGAAAAACATGCAGACAAAGCCCTGTAATGCAAAGGTTGTGCGGCTTCACAACACAATGTTCCTATCCGAGAGCCATCAGTGCATCTGCCATCAGTTAGAAGGTAAAATGGATGAAATAATTCCTACGCTCACAAGCAGAGGCTCCATTCTGAGCCAAAGATTGGGGGGGGGGTTGCGCAGTGTACGACGTCGCATCACAACATCAAGAGGAGCCAATAGTGGGATAGGAGAGCTGAAGGTGATACTGTGGTCTAAACCACAGAGCTTCTTGGTCTTGCCATTCAGAAAGTTGGGGGTTCGAATCCCCACAACGGAGTGAGCCCCCATTGATCTGTCCCAGCTCCTGCCAGCCTAGCAGTTTGAAAGCATGCCAGTGCAAGCAGATAAATAGATACTGCTGCGGTGGGAAGGTAAATGGTGTTTACGTGCCCTCTGGCTTCCATCATGGTGTTCTGTTCTGCCAGAAGCTCCATCATGAGACGTCCACCAGCTTCCAACCACAGATACCAGCAGCCTTCAAGCAAGCAAACTTGCCTTATTATCGCTCCCTAGCATCCCACTGCCAGAGGATTGCTTCCTTCCATTCACCAGTTTGCTTCCTCCAAGTGGAAGAAACCTGGGCAGTGCTGAATGTCACATCCATTGCCAGGTGTATCCTGCTGGAAATTAAAAAAAAGGACTTTCCCCTTGGCCTGCTTTTATATCCACTCAGTTGCCAAGTGCTTTTGTGACATCACAAGAAACCCACAGCCAATGGCAACAGCTGGGGAGGCATCATCTTCATTGCTTTGAGCCTCACAATGGCAGGTGGACCTATCAGTGATTGTCTGCTTGTTTATTCGGGACACGGGTGGAGCTGTGGTCTAAACCACTGAGCTTTTTGGGCTTGCTGATCAGAAGGTCAGCGGTTCGAATTCCCATGATGGAGTGAGCTCCTGTGGCTCTGTTCCAGCTCCTGCCAACCTAGCAGTTTGAAAGCACACCAGTGCAACTAGATAAATAGGTACCACTGCAGCGGGAAGGTAAACAGCGTGGGATACTGTGATACTGTGGTCTAAACCACAGAGCTTCTTGGTCTTGCCAATCAGAAAGTTGGTGGTTCAAATCCCCACAACGGAGTGAGCCCCCATTGATCTGTCCCAGCTCCTGCCAGTCTAGCAGTTTGAAAGCACACCAGTGCAAGTAGATAAATAGGTGCTGCTGTGGCAGGAAGGTAAATGATGTTTCCGTGCGCTCTGGCTTCTGTCACAGTGTTCCATTGCACCAGAAGCAGTTTAGTCCTGCTGGCCACATGACCTGGAAAGCTGTCTGTGGACAAAGTCCAGCTCCCTCAGCCTGAAAACATGATGAGAGCCACAACCCCATAGTCACCATTGACTGGACTTAACCATCCAGGGGTCCTTTACCCTTTTACCTTTAGGAGAGCAGAAAATAATGTCAATATATTTCACATCTGGAAACCAATGCACCCCTTTGGTTTCAGATAGTACATGGGTAAAAGGTAAAGGTAAAGGCACCCCTGAACATTAGGTCCAGTTGCGGACGACTCTGGGGTTGCGGTGCTCATCTCGCTTTACTGGCCGAGGGAGCCGGTGTACAGCTTCCGGCTCTGGTTCTGGCGAACCAGAGCAGAGCACAGAAATGCCGTTTACCTTCCCACTAGCGTGGTACCTATTTATCTACTTGCACTTCGTGCTTTTGAAATGCTAGGTTGGCAGCAGGGACTGAGCAACGGGAGCTCACCCCGTCACGGGGATTTGAATCGCCAACCTTCTGATCGGCAAGCCCTAGGCTCTGTGGTTTAACCCACAGCGCCACCCGCGTCCCTAGTACATGGGTAGACGAGTCTAACAAGCCCAGGCATACAATTTTCATGGCCCTCTAGCTGCTATTGTGGCTCATTTACCAGAAGTAATGTATTTAGTGTTAACTGTGAAAGTGTATACTTGATTCTTCAATGGCTGATGGCTTCATCTCTCTGACGCTTGGCCTCCTCCTGCTGCTGCTGCCATTTGGGGGCCCAAAATAATTATTAGGAGGGCCCAATACAGCTTAGCCCCTAGGAGACAGTGCGCCTGCCCACAAGTAATATTTTGGATACAAGCTTTTGGAAATCCAGTGGAGTGCAATGACCAATGTTAGACTTGGCCCAGCAAGCCCTAGCTTGTCATCCCTGCGGAGCTGTGGTTTTGCTGGATGAGCTTGGGCAAGGTAGTATCTTGCTATCTAACTTGCCTCACAAGTTGTTCCGAGGATTAAATGGCTTAACTCTTGCACTGAGCAAGAGCGAGAGGTTGGACCAGATTACTTCCAAGGCCCCTTCCAACTCCATAATTTCATTAATCTGTGCAGATTGCTCTGAGATTCTTGTAGAAAACAAAGCTTACATAAGTACACAATATAACATTGAGTACTACCACTTCGAAAACAGCTCCTGTGCCTTTAATAGTCATGAGGCCGCAGATGATTGACAAGTGTAGCTTCTCCTGTGAAATCAGCAATATCACTAAGCAGAGAGCCAGTGTGGTGTAGTGGTTAAGAGCGGTAGACTCGTAATCTGGGGAACCGGGTTCGATTCCCCGCTCCTCCACATGCAGCTGCTGGGTGACCTTGGGCCAGTCACACTTCTCTGAAGTCTCTCAGCCCCACTCACCTCACAGAGTGTTTGTTGTGGGGGAGGAAGGGAAAGGAGAATGTTAGCCGCTTTGAGACTCCTTAAAGGGAGTGAAAGGCGGGATATCAAATCCAAACTCTTCTTCAAATCCAAGCATCATTGTAGTAGGCTTACTACACTTAAACCAAAACCAGCATCAGATATGGCAATATCACAACAGCGGCAAATGTTTTGGTCATTTAGATGAGAGTAGAGCTTCCCCGCACTCCTGCTGGAGGTGAAGAAAGATGCATATTCTTCCTCTGTTGTCAATTTTTGAATCGAAAAGCAAGCTGGAAGTGAAATTAGTATCTTGCCTCTATGACAAGAAGATGAAATGCAATTTCAGATAAATTAGTAGAATAATAGAGAGTGAAGTTCTGGTTCAAAAGGTCACCAAACCTGATTAATTCTTAGTCTTGCTGGTCTGTAGTTAGATCAGGCCAAGAGAAAGGCAACTCAGAAAAATAATTTGTCACTAGGCCCACCATGTAAGACACAGGGCTGCCAAATGAACTGCCATGTTTTCAACTGCAATAAAAATATAAATGTCATATAAGTAAACCAGAGGCTCGGACAAGATTGCAGAGTGGTGCAAACCTTCAGAAACCTACATGATTGTAATCCAGTCCTTTCCCATCTTCAAGATTTCTTCAGGCTCTAATATTTCTCTGGGACGTGATATATAATGAAATTAATGAATTTTTAAAAGTGACTTTTCCCAAGAGGACAGAATTATTCCTGTTGGGGATACTAGAAAATGAAATCTTGAAGAAAACCTCAACAGTATTTATGTATGTGACTATAGCTGTAAGGATTCTCTATGCACAGAAATGGAAGGAGGAAAGAACACTCTCAAATGAATAATAATAATAATAATAATAATAATAATAATAATAATAATAATAATAATTTATTTATATCCCGCCCTCCCCAGCCAAAGCCGGGCTCAGAGCGGCTAGCAACAGTAAAAATAGCACAATTTACATAAAATCACAATCAATTAATTGAAATACATTCTAAAATCAATTCATTCTAAAATCAATTCAATTCAATTAATGATAAACATTGGGCTAGAGTTCTATGAGGATTACAAAAGGAGGGGTTCAGACTGTGCCTTGGCCAAAGGCCTGGTAAAACAGCTCTGTCTTGCAGGCCTTGCAGAAAGATGTCAACTCCCACATGGTTGATGAAAATCTTGGAATATGCAGAGGTGGCAAAATTGATGGCACTGATAAAAGATACAAATTTGGAATCTTTTAAAGAAGTCTGGAAACCCATTTTAGTCTGTATAAAAATTATTTCCCATATGAGAAGACCACAGCAGGGTTTGAAGTGTAAGAAAATAGCAGAATACATTAAGAAACATGTTAGGAAGGCTGAAATTAGATAAGACAGGACCTTAAAATGCAATTGTATGAAATTTGGGTTATAAATATTAAGTTGGGTGAGTGTGAAGTCACTAGCTTTGTTGAATTGGAATATAACTGTTGAGCAACAAATGTGATTTCTACATGGAAAAACGAATAAAATGTTATTTTTAAAACAATTTATTCTTTTTAAAAAGTTGATCTAATTAGATCTAATCTACATTTAATCAAACAGACTGAGTCCCAGTTCTTACATAACACTAAGCCAAACCATGGTTTATCACAAACAAGCAAACATATGGGCTCCCAGAGGGCTGTTTCTTAGGACAAGTCTTGGCCTGCAGTGATGTAAACCACAAGCCCTGGTTCCCATAAGCAAACAATGGTTAATATCTCAGCAATAGTATGAAATACATCCCAGATCTGAAAGGCAAGTGCTGGAGCTGCTGGCACCTTCCCTTCCATCTTTTTGTGTCGACAAACCTCCACACATGGAGGAAGTGTCCCAAGCCAAGTCTGACTCCAAGCTGGTGCTGTCTCACCAGAGAGATGCCAGCATCAGTGTGACGTTCCCATTTGCTTGACTAGTCCAAAGATGCTTCACACTTCCCAGGCTAAAGCCATGCCCACTCCAGGCCTCATCAGGGGGAAAGTCAGTATATTAATAGTAGTAGTAGTAGTATTACGCTAAGACCAGACCATGTCATTACCGAGGAGGCAGGTTTAGTCGTTGTTTGAAGACTATCCCTGCCTCCGGGTCTGGCCTTGACCAGATGGATACTGGAATCAACAGGGGAAACCCACATAACCTGAAGGTGTTGCTGTGTAATGCCAGGTCAATGGTGAATAAAACCACTGCCATCCACGACCTGATTGTGGATGGAGGATTTGACCTGGCTTGTGTGACAGAGACCTGGTTGAATGAGACAGATGGGCCCGTCCTTGCTGCCGCTTGCCCACCAGGTTTCTCTTACGCACAGCAACCCAGGTCATGTGGGCGGGGAGGGGGGGTTGCAGTGATTTTTAGGAAGTCATTAGTCTGCACCAGGCGTCCTATTGGGAAGACCCAGTTCTCTGAGTGCATGTTCTGGAAGTTGGGCAATAGGGGCAGTACAGGATTCCTTTTGGTGTACCGACCTCCCCGCTGCACCAAGGATTCCCTGCCCGAGCTGCTTCAGGTCGTGGCGGATGTTCTCCTGGAGACACCTAGCCTGGTCGTCCTAGGGGATTTTAACATCCACGCCAACACGACCTTACAAGGGGCCGCTCGGGACTTCGTGGAAAGCATGGCCTCCATGGGGCTGTCCCTGAATAAGTTGGGCCCAACTCATAGTCATGGACATGCCTTAGACCTGGTATTCACCTCTAGCGACGTGGGTGATCTGACACTAAGTAAAAATGAAACCAAAGAAGTGCCATGGTCAGATCACTTCCTGGTGCAACTGGACTTCTCCGCGACCCTTCCCCTCTGCAGGGAGGTGGGACCAATTCGGATGGTCCGCCCCCGCCACTTAATGGATCCAAATGGTTTCCAGAGAGTGGTAGGGGATGCTTTATCCCATGTTGATGGCCTTTCAGCTGATTCCCTGGTGGCCCGCTGGAATGCGGAGTTAACCAGGGCTATCGACTGTCTGGCTCCGAAGCGCCCTCTCCGATTGCATGGAGCCCGGACAGCCCCGTGGTTTTCTTCGGAGCTGAGGGCGATGAAACAATCGTTGAGACGGCTAGAGCGTCGGTGGCAGAAAACTCACTCCGAATCTGACCGGACACAGGTTAGAGCTCAACGTCGAGCCTACCAAGTGGCGATAGCGACGGCGAAGAAGACTTTCTTCACCGCCTCTATTGCATCTGCAGAAAATAGTAGCAGGAGACTCTTTCAGGTGGTCCGCAATTTAACGGAACCACCTTTACCATCGGGGCCTTGTAAAGACCCCAAGATCTCCTGCAACGATTTTGCAAAGTTTTTTGCAGATAAAATCACTCATATTCGGAAGGAGCTAGACACCACCGTGGGAGCAGGGCTGGGGCGGGAGAGTGCTAGAGCCCTGTCTGGTCAAGTTGCATGGAATCAATTTCAATCCGTTACCCCCGAGGATGTGGACAGGCTGCTTGGACGAGTGAAACCAACCACCTGTCTCCTTGATCCTTGCCCATCCTGGCTTATAAAAGCTTGCCGGGAAGGGCTGGGCGATGGGCTCTGCGGGGTGGTGAATGCTTCCCTCTGTGAGGGAACATTCCCAGATCCGCTGAAAGAGGCGGTCATTAAACCGCTTCTTAAAAAACCATCTTTAGACCCGGCCAGTATGGCCAACTATCGCCCAGTCTCAAATCTTCCATTCTTGGGCAAGGTGATTGAGCGTGTGGTTGCTGAACAACTCCAGGCACGCCTGGAGGATGCGGACCATTTGGATCCCTTCCAATCAGGGTTCAGGCCTCATCATGGGACTGAAACTGCCTTGGTCGCACTGGTTGATGATCTCCGGCGAGCTAGGGACAAAGGTGAGAGTTGTTTCCTAGTTCTGCTGGATCTCTCAGCGGCCTTTGATACAATCGACCATAACATCCTTCTGGACCGTCTAGAGGGGTTGGGAGCTGGGGGCACTGTTATACAGTGGTTTCGCTCCTTTCTCCTGGGCCGTGTTCAGAAAGTGGTGGTGGGGGATGAGTGTTCAGACCCTTGGGCCCTCACTTGTGGGGTGCCTCAGGGTTCCGTCCTCTCCCCCATGCTTTTTAACATCTATATGAAGCCGCTGGGAGAGATCATCAGGGGGTTTGGGCTGGGTGTTCATCAGTATGCGGATGATACCCAGCTCTACCTTTCTTTCAAATCAGAACCAGTGAAGGCGGTGAAGGTCCTGTGTGAGTGCCTGGAGGCGGTTGGAGGATGGATGGCGGCTAATGGATTGAGGTTGAATCCTGACAAGACAGAAGTACTGTTTTTGGGGGACAGGAGGCGGGCAGGTGTGGAGGACTCCCTGGTCCTGAATGGGGTAACTGTGCCCCTGAAGGACCAGGTGCGTAGCCTGGGAGTCATTTTGGACTCACAGCTGTCCATGGAGGCACAGGTCACTTCTGTATCCAGGGCAGCTGTCTACCAACTCCACCTGGTACGCAGGCTGAGACCCTACCTGCCCGCTGACTGTCTGGCCAGAGTGGTGCATGCTCTAGTTATCTCCCGCTTGGACTACTGCAATGCGCTCTACGTGGGGCTACCTTTGAAGGTGACTCGGAAACTACAGCTAATCCAGAATGCGGCAGCTAGACTGGTGACTGGGGGCGGCCGCCGAGACCACATAACACCGGTCTTGAAAGACCTACATTGGCTCCCAGTACGTTTCCGAGCACAATTCAAAGTGTTGGTGTTGACCTTTAAAGCCCTAAACGGCTTCGGCCCAGTATACCTGAAGGAGCGTCTCCACCCCCATCGTTCTGCCCGGACACTGAGGTCCAGCGCCGAGGGCCTTCTGGCGGTTCCCTCATTGTGAGAAGCGAAGCTACAGGGAACCAGGCAGAGGGCCTTTTCGGTGGTGGCGCCCGCCCTGTGGAATGCCCTCCCATCGGATGTCAAGGTGATGGACAACTACCTGACATTCAGAAAACATCTTAAGGCGGCCCTATTCAGGGAAGCTTTTAATGTATGATATTTTAGTGTTTTTTGGTTTCTGTGGAAGCCGCCCAGAGTGGCTGGGGAGGCCCAGCCAGATGGGCGGGGTACAAATAATAAATTATTATTATATTATTATTAGTAGTAGTAGTAGTAGTAGTAGTTGCTTTGGGGGAATGGCAACCATTGGATCAATGTCTTAGCTAGCATAGCCATGCCTGTCATGCCTTTAATCTCTACTTTGCCTTGGTACTCTACGGATTTTATCGTTGAAGTTTCTGGCAGAATCCATAGTCTGAGTCCGAGTCCTTGATCAGATGAGAGCCAGGATAGAAGCGAGAGCATAATTGGTCTTTGAGTACTAATGAATTTTTTAAAAATTAAGGACAATTATGCAACCCTCTGGATTTTAAGACAAATTTTGCTTTGATCTTGTGCTGCTGACAGCTTTACTGTTGGGATATCTCCAGTATGGCATTTTTAAAATATTTTTTTACCTACAAGTCCTCATTTTAAACTTTCATATTGAAGGCAGGATTTACAGAGAAAGCTTTACCCTTGGCTATTGAATTATGAAGTTAAAAACATGGGGTAAGAAGCACATACACTTGGGACGCCATGATAGGAGCTCCGCTACTAATTTTTGACGAGTCTTCATCTAAATACTGTAATAATAAGCATGTGTTTTTTTAAAAAAAAAATGACTACAGACTCAAAATAGTTTTCAAGGCAAAGATAATTGTGTTTAACTCTTTAAGGAACATTTAATTTCCAAGTGAGAAAAAGCAATTAAGAAAGCAGGTGTGTCAAATTTCAAGCTGCAGGGCTGAAAACAAGATCAAATATCATGAGACTGCAAAAAGGAGAGGGGCCAGTGCCCATAGCAGAGCCTAGAGACGTATCTGAAGGGAAGCTTGGCAGCAATTCAGCTGGCTTAGCTCAAACAAGCAGCCAGTTCCTCAGGAGGCTTCCAGAAGGACAAGTACTCTGGCAGAGGATGCACTTGGCTTAATTTCCTCAAGATGTTGCCAAAGAAAACTTTCAGCGCACACACACACACCATGGTGAAAGGTCATTCTTCTGGATTTTTTCTCTCCTTCAAATGAAGATTCCCCCAGCTTGAACTGTGGCTTCTGAGGTATAAAGAATTAATCCAGGAGATACCTGTGCCAACATAGGATAATAATAATAATAATAATAATAATAATAATAATAATAATAATAATAATAATAATAATAATAATAATAATATATTATTTATACCCTGCCCATCTGGCTGGGCTTCCCCAGCCACTCTGGGCGGCTTCCAAAAAAATATATTAAAATACTCTAATACATCAAACATTAAAAGCTTCCCTGAACAGGGCTGCCTTCAGATGTCTTCTAAAAGTCTGGTAGTTGTTGTTCTCTTTGACATCTGGTGGGAGGATGTTCCACAGGGAGGGCGCCACTACCGAGAAGGCCCTCTGCCTGGTTCCCTGTAACTTGGCTTCTCGCAGTGAGGGAACCGCCAGAAGGCCCTCGGAGCTGGACCTCAGTGTCCGGGTAGAACGATGGGGGGTGGAGACGCTCCTTCAGGTATACAGAACTGAGGCCGTTTAGGGCTTTAAAGGTCAGCACCAATACTTTGAATTGTGCTCGGAAACGTACTGGGAGCCAATGTAGGTCTTTTAAGACTGGTGTTATGTGGTCCCGGCGGCCGCTCCCAGTCACCAGTCTAGCTGCCGCATTCTGGATTAGTTGTAGTTTCCGGGTCACCTTCAAAGGTAGCCCCACGTAGAGCGCATTGCAGTAGTCCAAGCGGGAGATAACCAGAGCATGCACCACTCTGGCGAGATAGTCCGCGGGCAGGTAGGGTCTCAGCCTGCGTACCAGAAGGAGCTGGTAAACAGCTGCCCTGGACACAGAATTGACCTGCGCCTCCATGGACAGCTGTGAGTCCAAAATGACTTCCAGGCTGCACACCTGGTCCTTCAGGGGCACAGTTACCCCATTCAGGACCAGGTAATCCTCCACACCTGCCCGCCTCCTGTCCCCCAAGAACAGTACTTCTGTCTTGTCAGGATTCAACCTCAATCTGTTAGCCGCCATACAGCCTCCAACCGCCTCCAGGCACTCACACAGGAACTTCACCGCCTTCACTGGTTCTGATTTGAAGGAGAGGTAGAGCTGGGTATCATCTGCATACTGATGAACACCCAGCCCAAACCCCCTGATGATCTCTCCCAGTGGCTGCATATAGATGTTGAAAAGCATGGGCGAGAGGACAGAACCCTGAGTCACCCCACAAGTGAGAGCCCAGGGGTCTGAACACTCATTCCCCACTACCACTTTCTGAACACGGCCCAGGAGAAAGGAGCAGAACCACTGTATAACAGTGCCTCCAGCTCCCAGCCCCTCAAGATGGTCCAGAAGGATGTTATGGTTGATGGTATCAAACGCCGCTGAGAGATCCAGCAGAACTAGGAAACAGCTCTCACCTTTGTCCCTAGCCCGCCGGAGATCATCAACCAGTGCGACCAAGGCAGTTTCAGTCCCATGATGAGGCCTGAATCCCGACTGGAAGGGATCCAAATGGTCCGCTTCTTCCAGGCGTGCCTGCAGTTGTTCAGCAACCACTCGCTCACTCACCTTGCCCAAGAATGGAAGATTTGAGACTGGGCGATAGTTGGCCATCGTGGCCGCATCTAAAGTTGGTTTTTTAAGAAGCGGTTTAATAACCGCCTCTTTCAGCGGGTCTGGGAAGGCTCCCTCACGGAGGGAAGCATTCACCACCCCACGAAGCCCATCGCCCAGTCCTTCCTGGCTAGCTTTTATAAGCCAGGATGGGCAAGGATCAAGGAGACAAGTGGTTGGTTTCACTCGTCCAAGCAGCCTGTCCACATCCTCGGGGGTAACAGATTGGAATTGATCCCACACAACTTGACTAGACAGGACTCTAGCACTCTCCCGCCCCGGCCCTGCTCCCACAGTGGAGTCTACCTCTTCTCGAATCTGAGCAACTTTATCTGCAAAAAACTTTGCAAAATCATTGCAGGAGATCATGTGGCCCGTATTGGGCCCTGATGGAGCAGGTGGTTCCGCTAAATTGCGAACCACCTGAAAGAGTCTCCTGCTGCTGTTTTCCGCAGATGCAATAGAGGCGATGAAGAAAGTCTTCTTCGCCGTTGCTATCGCCACATGGTAGGCTCGACATTGAGCTCTAACCCGTGTCCGGTCAGATTCAGAATGGGTTATCCGCCACCAGCACTCTAGCCGTCTCAATGATTGTTTCATTGCCCTCAGATCCGTGGAAAACCACGGGGCTGTCCGGGCTCCATGCAATCGGAGAGGGCGCTTCAGAGCCAAACAGTCAATAGCCCTGGTTAAGTCCACATTCCAGCGGGCCACCAGGGAATCAGCTGAAAATCAGCTGACAGTTGGCCATCCAACCTCCTTTCAAAAACCTCCAGCAAAGGAGAATCCACCATCTTCCAAGGTTGTCCATTCCACTATTGCCCCACTATTCCAGCATGGTCCTCCTAATATTTGGTCAGAATCATCTTTCTTGCAATTTGAATCAATTGGTTTGGATCCTGCTCCCCAGAGCAGGAGAAAACAAGCCTGTTGTGACAGCCCTCATGACAACCCTTCATATATTTGAAGATGGCTTATCATATCACCTTCAGTCTTCTGTGTGTGCTTTCAATAGATGTATAAACTTTATATGTCTCAAAATAACTGGATTAGTGGACCTGTTGGCCCCACGCCCTCCATTGTGTTCCTGCCATTTGGCTCCATAACCCTCCATGCATCATTGCAGTAGCTTCTATGCAGTCAGTGGGAGCATCAACAGAGCAGGCTTCCCATTGCAGTCATTAACTCTCCAACATTTAGGGCAACATTTCCCAAGTAGGGAAAAAATGGTTGTGCAAGATGCCTCCCACCCATGCAGCCATTAGATAACGCCCTGGGGGTGCCCCTGCAGCCCCGAACTCTGAGCATCCTCTGGTATGCACAGCTCTGGAAAAGGCATTTCCCTTCTTCTCCAGTGCGCTTCAGTGACATATATCAAATGATATATGCACACTAATCTTCTAGCATAACACAGCAAGAAGTGTGAGACATTGTAGAGCTAATCTACGTATTAGCTTTTGTAGATTTTCACGGGTACAGGAATGCAGGTTTTGGTGTCTTCGGGTGTCTTCCCGTGTAAGAGTTGGGGTGTCTAGGCGACGTTTCGACGAGGTCTCACTCGTCATCTTCAGGCTGGTGCTTTCGGCTTCTTGTTACTAGAACAGAGCAGGATCTCAGTGTTTGAGTTCCTATAAATACTGTTGAGGGGGTGTGGTGTATAGCCTCCAACGTTCTGGGCAGAGAGGAAGTTCCCAGGTTAGTGTGCCTTTTCTTCTTTTGTTCATTAATTACTTGAGGGATATCTTGAGTGATTTCTTGAGTGATAATCTGAGTACCACTTAGGAGGGTCATTAGGTGTGGATTAGTTGCTAAAGCTTTCGTGTCTTGACCTCTTGAGCTTGTGAAGAGTTTTTCTGAGAAGATGGCTGTACTGCACTTAGTTGTGCTCTGGCTTGGCTTCGTGTATAGGGGCGAGCTGTGGTTTTGTGCCCTGTGCCAGCCAGATCTGTGTAGGGATTGCAGGGGGGTGCAGCATCCGGAGGTGCCACTATGGTTTGGCTACTGGATGGTGTCTGTAATTTATCTGTGGAGAGGGTCTGGGTTTGGGTCTGGTGTGGTTGATTGGAGATGGCGTTCTGTGTGCCTCTGGTTCTGGTGTCGGTTTTTGTGGGGAGGGCTAATTTCCAGATGTCTGGCAGGCGGGACGTGTCGTCACGCTTGTTCATGTTGTGAGGGTGTTTCTCTATCTCGATGGCTTCCATGATTATTCTCTTGTGGTGATGTTCCATGTTAAAGAGCAATTTGGAATCTGCAAAATTAATTTCGTGTCCTGTTTCTTTCATGTGTTGGTAAAGAGAGGAAGTTTTTTCTTCTTTTTTGACGGCATTCTTGTGTTCTGCGATACGTGCATTTATTCGTCTGTTTGTTTGTCCAATGTACGTGGCTGGGCAGACTTTGCAGGGTATTTCATAGACCCCTTGGTTTTCTAACTGGATTTTATCTTTTGGGTTTCTGAGGATATTGGCTATTTTTTGGTTGGTGCAAAAGGCTGTTTTGATATTGTGTTTATGGAGGATTTTGCTAATTTTATCTGTAGTGCCCTTGATATAAGGAAGGAGGGCCATGCCATTGTTTTCTTCTGTGTCTTGGTTTTTGGGGGGTGTTTCTTTTTGGATTAGCTTCGTAACCCTGTTTTGCTGGTATCCGTTGGCGATTAACACATTTGAGAGATTCTGTAACTCAGTTGTCAAGTGGTCTTTGTCAGCCAGGCGTTTGGTTCTGGAGATGAGAGTCTTGGCTACGGAGTTTATTTGTGCAGGGTGGTGGTGTGATTGTGCATGTAAGTAGCGGTTGGTGTGTGTTTTTTTCCGGTAGATAGTGTGTCCTAGGGAGCCATCAGGTTTTTTGTAGATTAGGACGTCAAGGAAGGGAAGTTGGTTGTTGGCTTCTATTTCCATAGTGAATTGTATTTTGGGGTGTAGGCTGTTGAGATGTGTGAGGAAGCTATCTAGTTTTTCCTTCCCGTGTGGCCAAATTACAAAGGTGTCGTCAACATATCTGAGCCAAAGTTTGGGTTTGTGTTCTGACTTGTCTAAAGCATTGGTTTCAAAGTGTTCCATGTACAGATTTGCGATGACCGGTGAGAGGGGTGATCCCATAGGTGCTCCTTCTATCTGTTTGTATCTTTGTCCATTGTGGATGAAGTACGTGTTGGTTAGGCAGTGGTTGGTCAGGTCCAGGATGTATTCGGGGGGATTGTATTTGTTTTGAATGGCTGTCAAGGCTTCATTAATGGGCACTTGTGTGAAGAGAGATACAACATCGAAGCTCACAAGTAGGTCATCGGGATGTAGGTTTTGCTTCTTTATTGTTTCTATGAACTGGAAGGAGTTTGTAACGTGTGAAGCGATAGATTCTGCATAGGGCTGAAGTTGCTTAGCGAGAAATTTAGCGAGATTTTGTAGAGGTGAGCCTATGGAGGTGACTATTGGTCTGAGTGGTGTTCCTTCTTTGTGTATCTTGGGGAGACCGTAGAGTTTGGGGCATCTGGATGATTTTTCTCTGGGGATGATTCTTAGCTGGATTTCTTCACTGATAGGAGAGGCTTTTATTTTGGATTTGGTGGTTTTTTCCAGATAGGTGGTGGGATCTGTTTTTATAGGTTGGTAGGTAGGGTCTTGGAGTAGATTTGATAGTTTTGCTTGGTAGTCCGATGTGTGATGTTGTGATGAACACATCGGACTACCAAGCAAAACTATCAAATCTACTCCAAGACCCTACCTACCAACCTATAAAAACAGATCCCACCACCTATCTGGAAAAAACCACCAAATCCAAAATAAAAGCCTCTCCTATCAGTGAAGAAATCCAGCTAAGAATCATCCCCAGAGAAAAATCATCCAGATGCCCCAAACTCTACGGTCTCCCCAAGATACACAAAGAAGGAACACCACTCAGACCAATAGTCACCTCCATAGGCTCACCTCTACAAAATCTCGCTAAATTTCTCGCTAAGCAACTTCAGCCCTATGCAGAATCTATCGCTTCACACGTTACAAACTCCTTCCAGTTCATAGAAACAATAAAGAAGCAAAACCTACATCCCGATGACCTACTTGTGAGCTTCGATGTTGTATCTCTCTTCACACAAGTGCCCATTAATGAAGCCTTGACAGCCATTCAAAACAAATACAATCCCCCCGAATACATCCTGGACCTGACCAACCACTGCCTAACCAACACGTACTTCATCCACAATGGACAAAGATACAAACAGATAGAAGGAGCACCTATGGGATCACCCCTCTCACCGGTCATCGCAAATCTGTACATGGAACACTTTGAAACCAATGCTTTAGACAAGTCAGAACACAAACCCAAACTTTGGCTCAGATATGTTGACGACACCTTTGTAATTTGGCCACACGGGAAGGAAAAACTAGATAGCTTCCTCACACATCTCAACAGCCTACACCCCAAAATACAATTCACTATGGAAATAGAAGCCAACAACCAACTTCCCTTCCTTGACGTCCTAATCTACAAAAAACCTGATGGCTCCCTAGGACACACTATCTACCGGAAAAAAACACACACCAACCGCTACTTACATGCACAATCACACCACCACCCTGCACAAATAAACTCCGTAGCCAAGACTCTCATCTCCAGAACCAAACGCCTGGCTGACAAAGACCACTTGACAACTGAGTTACAGAATCTCTCAAATGTGTTAATCGCCAACGGATACCAGCAAAACAGGGTTACGAAGCTAATCCAAAAAGAAACACCCCCAAAAAACCAAGACACAGAAGAAAACAATGGCATGGCCCTCCTTCCTTATATCAAGGGCACTACAGATAAAATTAGCAAAATCCTCCATAAACACAATATCAAAACAGCCTTTTGCACCAACCAAAAAATAGCCAATATCCTCAGAAACCCAAAAGATAAAATCCAGTTAGAAAACCAAGGGGTCTATGAAATACCCTGCAAAGTCTGCCCAGCCACGTACATTGGACAAACAAACAGACGAATAAATGCACGTATCGCAGAACACAAGAATGCCGTCAAAAAAGAAGAAAAAACTTCCTCTCTTTACCAACACATGAAAGAAACAGGACACGAAATTAATTTTGCAGATTCCAAATTGCTCTTTAACATGGAACATCACCACAAGAGAATAATCATGGAAGCCATCGAGATAGAGAAACACCCTCACAACATGAACAAGCGTGACGACACGTCCCGCCTGCCAGACATCTGGAAATTAGCCCTCCCCACAAAAACCGACACCAGAACCAGAGGCACACAGAACGCCATCTCCAATCAACCACACCAGACCCAAACCCAGACCCTCTCCACAGATAAATTACAGACACCATCCAGTAGCCAAACCATAGTGGCACCTCCGGATGCTGCACCCCCCTGCAATCCCTACACAGATCTGGCTGGCACAGGGCACAAAACCACAGCTCGCCCCTATACACGAAGCCAAGCCAGAGCACAACTAAGTGCAGTACAGCCATCTTCTCAGAAAAACTCTTCACAAGCTCAAGAGGTCAAGACACGAAAGCTTTAGCAACTAATCCACACCTAATGACCCTCCTAAGTGGTACTCAGATTATCACTCAAGAAATCACTCAAGATATCCCTCAAGTAATTAATGAACAAAAGAAGAAAAGGCACACTAACCTGGGAACTTCCTCTCTGCCCAGAACGTTGGAGGCTATACACCACACCCCCTCAACAGTATTTATAGGAACTCAAACACTGAGATCCTGCTCTGTTCTAGTAACAAGAAGCCGAAAGCACCAGCCTGAAGATGACGAGTGAGACCTCGTCGAAACGTCGCCTAGACACCCCAACTCTTACACGGGAAGACACCCGAAGACACCAAAACCTGCAATCTACGTATTTATTTACACACTATGTACAGACAAAGGAATCATGGCTTCCTCTTTCTCCAGCTCCAAGAGGAAAAAACAGGAACAAGTAAAAGCAAAAGTACAGTACCTCAGGTTAAGAACTTAATTCGTTCCGGAGGTCTGTTCTTAACCTGAAATTGTTCTTAACCTGAAACACCAGTTTAGCTAATGGGGCCTGCTGCCGCCGCTGTGCCACCACTACGCAATTTCTGTTCTCATCCTGAAGCAAAGTTCTTAACCCGAGGTACTATTTCTGGGTTAGTGGAGTCTGTAACCTGAAGCGTCTGTAACCCGAGGTACCACTGTAGTACATACAGCGGAAAAATAAGACTGTCTTCTGTTCCCACACTCTTCCCAGACGGGCATGTGATTTACACCAATCTCATCTGCAGCATCGGAGGCATGAAATACTTACACAGTGGTTTGTGTTTACTGTTTGTGTTTCTGTACAATTCTTAGACTGTAGAATCTCAGAAGTTGGGAGCAGTCTTTGTATCTGTTTGTCACCTGAAAATGGAAACAGCAGCTTCAAGCCGGTTATGTGAATTAATCACCAAAAATGCATTGATCAATAACACTTTAAGAACAAGATTTCTTCTCAAAAGCAACAACACGTAAAGGTTTTTAAGTTAGCACTTATGTCAACAAGTTTCAGGCAACAAGGAAACTGTTGGTTAGAAGGCAGAAACAAATTTAGTTTAGCCAGGAATTAAGAGAATGCCCACAGCCATAATGAAGTCCAATTGTCCAATTGTAAGTATCTTAAAAGGTAAAAGGTAAAGGTACCCCTGCCTGTACGGGCCAGTCATGACCGACTCTAGGGTTGCGCGCTCATCTCGCTCAAGAGGCCGGGAGCCGGCGCCGTCCGAAGACACTTCCGGGTCACATGGCCAGCGTGACGAAGCTGCAACTGGCGAGCCAGCACCAGCGCAGCACACGGAAATGCCGTTTACCTTCCCGCTATAAAGCGGTAACTATTTATCTACTTGCACTTAGGGGTGCTTTCGAACTGCTAGGTGGGCAGGAGCTGGGACCGAACGATGGGAGCTCACCCCGCCGCGGAGATTCGAACCACCGACCTTACAATCAGCAAGTCCTAGGCACTGAGGTTTTACCCACAGTGCCACCCACGTCCCAGTGTAAGTATCGTAACTTGATACTAAATCCTTCCAAATTCAATATGCACCTCCTAATAAATGTTGCTTTGTATTGCAGTCTTATTACAGCTGTTTAGGCACAATACCTTAAGACTCTGCTGACCTCAGCAAGTGACCATCTCTCTCTTGCACCTTAAAACATACTAGCAAGATTTTGAAAGGCTTCCAAGCATTTCTGGGCAAGGTCTAGGCTCATATCTCTGTGCTTTGGTAGAGCATCACAGTTGTAAGTAATTAGCTACCCAAGTCCATCAGGAAAATCAGAGACAATGCTAAATCTGTGAGTTACCCTGGCTTTGTTCCAATTTTTCTTTTAATTATAAAATTCCTGAAAAAGGAAAAATGTATTCCTAACAGAGGCAAAGTCAGCAAACTGAAGGGAAGGATCTACCACCATCAAAGTATCGATTTCAACTGGAAAAATCACTTAAGAACCATGGCTTCATCTCCCCTGAAGATAGCAGATATTAATGTCATGTTTACTTTGAAATATTTATATCCTATCTCTTAATTAGACAAGGAAATAGTCTGGCACAAGAGGGTTGCCACTTGCACAATATTCAGACCTTGTACAGGAACAATCATGTGAGAGGTTGCATCAGAATGCCCCTCAGGCACTGCTTTTATGACTTCCTGAAGCCACCATAATGTATTGATCCCCACACAGGGCACTGAGCCAAGGTAATAATAATAATAATAATAATAATAATAATAATAATAATAATAATAATAATAATAGGAAGTTTCAGTGAGCCTATTGAAAAGATATATTAAAAAGCAACTGTACAATAAATATGCAAAATAACTAAGCAAGTATTAGAAGTCACCCCAGAACTGGCCCTAATAAACATCTTCCAAGATAACAACGCCTACTCACATCACAAAGAGCTCATAACCCACCTACTCTCAGCAGCCAGAAGCATCATAGCCATACACTGGAGAGACCTGTCAGGAGTAAGCATGGACCAATGGTACCAAATAGTATGGGAAACAGCCTTATTAGAAAAAGTAACCAATAAACTGAAACTGACATGGGGACAAATGGATGAAGAAGCCTTCACCCCAGTATGGCTCCCCTTTATCACATACACAGCCCAACAAGACAACGACAAGAATCCACCAACAGCATACAACTCAATATGGCTAATCTGATTCAAAACACCCACCCACCCCACTCGCACATGAAAACAAAGCTCACCACAGCCAATCACAAACGAACAACCACACCCTAGGCCAACCCCAACCTCTCACCGCCAAAGGAACACAAGGGAATAGTAAAGAGAACCCGCACGAGCGACGCTGACACAAAACCCCACACATACAATAAGTAAAACAGAAACATCGCCACCCGACTCCACCCCCACTCACCATGGCCCCCTCTACCTCTTTCCCCCTTTTCTTCCAAATGTAACACTGATGTCTCAACAAATGAAACTGATCTGTAGAAAATGTAACTTGAAAAGAGACCTTTTACATACTTTTGTAAACTAATAAATCTTTAATTAAAAAATACATTTTTTTAAAAAAAAGCAACTGTACAAAAAGGAATGATTGTGAAAAGAAGAACTATTTGCCAGGGGGTGCCAAATTTTGTCCTTGCTCAGGGTGCCATATTACTAATGTCCACCCATGCCACAATTTTCCTGCCTGTGCCACCCCTGCTTCCTTCATTCCTGATCTTTGCTAGTTGATTCTAAGCATACTGGAGTGCTTAGAATCTTTTTCAGGAACCCACATTCCTCATCACAGGGGGATTCTAAGCACATTCAGCTGATCATAAATAGAAACCCATTTCAGACCTAACTAGCAGGGCAGGAGTGGAGATGGCCAGCACACATGCTTCTTGCACCCCCTGAGGTCAAGTAGCAACTTTTTCATCTATGTTTGAATACAACTGCATGGCATTTTGAATCAAATTGGCAAAGTGAATCTTTGAAAGCAGCACTGATATATATTTTTAATGACTTCTTAGAATTCCCCAGCAATGGTAGTCACAAGTGTGTTAGTCAGTGTTAAGTAAGTGAGCCAATGATTGTATTCACTATTCAGTGGGTTAGGTGCTGTATATAAATTATTACAGGTCTGTTCTGCAGTTCATTCTTAAGAAGCAGGTCGAATTCTCACTGCTGGTGTACACAGCAACAAAGTGCGCATTCACAATCAGGACAAGTGGGTTATGAGCTCTCTTGTAAACTGCACATTGAGCAGCAGCTGAAGCAGGTGGCATAGCCAGAGGCAACAGCCGGGTTGCTCACAGTGACGCCTCTGGGGTCTGCCAAGGAAACAGATGTCATATCTTGCATCTGCAGCTCACAGATGACCAACCCCGTGCTTTGGAAGGCCAAGAACACTGTGAAGGAAACATTGCATTGCTGATGGATTTTTTTTTGACCAAAAATTAATGTCATGATTAGAAAGCTCAAAATGCTTGCTGGAACTTGTAGAATAATGCTTCTCTGCACTCCCATGTTTCTTCTGCCCTAAAGAGATCACAGATAATTTAATAAATATTAGACCTTTTCAGATGTGGTTGCAAGGCTAAACATGTTGTGGGATGCCATCGCGGCATCATGGGAACAAAGGAAGAGCCCAGCTGGATCACATCCTAAGCCCATCCTGTCCTGTTCTTATAACGGTGAACTAGATGCCCACAGGAAGCCCAGAAGCAGGACCTGAGTGCATCAACACTCTCCCAGCAAGTGGCAGGGCCGGCCCACCCATGAGGCGAGGTGACACGACTGCCTCAGGTGGCAGAATCCACAGGAGCAGCAAATCTGTCCTCCAAGGAATGCATCACATACTGCTGCTGCTGCAGTGTTGGCAGTGATAGCTTCGGTGCACTCCTTGGAGGTGAAATCTCCCCCCCCCCATGCCATCTCTACAATGGCCTCTTGACCAATAGGAGGCACTTCTGGTCTCCTCTCACCCTTGTTCCCAATGTAGAGCTTCACTCACTTCTTCCTGGGGAGGGGGGTGTTACCATTTTGTGGTTCACCTCAGGTGCCAGCATGTTTTGGGCTGGTCCTAGCAACTGGTTTACTGCCTCCAATATAAAGCCATCCCCTCAGATATGTGCATTCCTTAAAATATATGTAGATAGTCCTCATGTGTAAAGCTTTGCTCACAAGGGCCTATGGTTAGTGCAGATATTAGTATTGTGCAGTTTGACTTCTTTTGGAAATGAACCATTGTCCAGATCCATAAAAGTATTATTCAAACCTTTAGTGGCAGAACTCTTCAAAAACAGAATATAAGCATCAAAGGTGGATCCCAAAATATCCATACAATGTCTTGTGCTGCTCAGCACAGGTTCAGCATCTTAGAAAATATGAAATAATCCAAACAGACAAAGGTCTGTCTCTCCCCATAGCCTGCTTTCCTGCCTCCATTGGCCTTATGTTGTTTACTCTCCTTTCAGGAGAACTTTCTTTACATCCTCACTCCATGGAGTTTGGGAGACAAAAACTAAAGCCAACTCCCTTTCAAAGTGGAGATTTGCAACCCAATACCTCCATCACATGATCTAAGGTTACAACACTCACATGTTAGCTGCCAAAGAGCAACGTTCTGTTATTTAATTATCAACTTAGCAAGAGCTCAGAGTGCTCTTAGAAAACTACCGTGAAAAAAAACCCCAATGTTAGCAATACATATTTAGTCATTTTCCATTTCAAACCTTCGTTAATACACACATTTTCATTTCAGTGTCAATTAAACCAATTATACTGAACATAGGTTGGTTGGGCTGCTGCCACTGCCTCAGAGATGCTCCCTGCACATGCACATGTAACCCTCAAATAACATCTCAAAGGGGCTATTGCGGGGATCTTGTTATCTACTCCAAAGAAGATTTGGGCTTCATTTCCTGTGCGCTTCAAACTTGAGTTACAAAATACAGTCAATTGTGCTGAAATAAAGTTCTAGGGGCCAAACTAGACATTATGTTTTGGCCTGGTATGACTCTTTTAAAAAGAAAAGGCTAAGGGTTAAAGCCCTCCAATTCATCTATGTCCTACCCAGAGCACAAGTAGACCTTCGCTCTAGGAACATGCTCCCTGCATCCGATAAACCATTTTCTTTTCTTTGGCCCAGGCTCCACCCCCTGAGCAATCCTCATTTGTGTCACTTCACAGGTTAGAGGTTGTACTTAGCTTCTTGAGCGTGATTTATGAGGCCTGGTTTTCCCATATTAATCCAGTCCAATGCAAGCATCAAATGTCATCAATATATTAGGGCTGTGTGATATGTGGTCTTGCTTTGCAACTTGTTATTCTTTTTTTAGTCTCAACTGGGCAATACCATTTTTTTAGGGCCAGCCATAATGTCAAAATAGCAGCAAGCTTTCTAGTCTCTCTCCAGGACATTTCATAAGGCCAGATGTGACACAGAACAGGGAGCAGAACAATGATCTGTAACAGTCAGCCTTTACGCTTTGAGAAACAGCGGAGCAGCCATTGCTTTAGCCCAGAGTCCTAGGTATGTGGCTTGGTATCCGAGACTCATCCAGTCTTCAATCTGTACCTTGGAACTGACTCTAAAAGCTAGACCAGCCAGCCTCATTTCTGTACTTAAAAATAAAATAAAATTCCCGCCCCTGTGCTTTGTGTAACATCTTGCCAGTTTTTAATTTTTTTAAGTATTGCCCTAATGTGAATTTTGCATTTTTTTTCATGTCTACCTTTGGGTTTCGGTTTTGTACCAGCCTTCATTGTGGTTTGTCACAGAAATGCCTATTATTGTAAGCTGCATGTGTTCTCCTACTTAGTCAGATCAGGATTGTTCTCAATCCTACCATCATAAGCTGCAGCGGGATAGGATTGAGATGCCAATATCTGAAGTCAAGGTTGATAGTACTCGGCTAAATAGAACATTGATTTTACTCTGTGTAAGGCATGTCCTTATATACCGAGGGAGTGAAAGATTAAGGTAAGCCGCATGGACAATTTGTGGAGAGCCAGGGTGAACAGGAGATAGCAAAAGCAAAATGAAGAGAAAGAAGGGACTTGAAAAACTGTGCTTCATCCCGACAACCTTTACACCAATTTGCCACCGAACTACATGTGACTATTTTAGACGTACCCTTTTAAAAACTGGAGCAGTTTCGGTCAAAGTAACCTCAGGCTGCTGTGATTTCTAAAGGGTCTGAAAGTACCCTTTGCAAGGAAAGCAATGATTTTAAACTTTAAGATAAAAAAAGAAGTAGTCTTGGGTCTGCGGTGAAGTAGAGAAGTTGTAAATGTTAAGAGAGTAAAACGGGGAGCTGTGTGTGTGTGTCTGTGTCTGTGTGTGAATCAATCAAAAGTGCTATTATATATACGGTATGGAAAATATTGAGCATTACTCCTTTCTAGAAATAACGCTTGCCTGTCAGGCAAAATAAAGAGGGGGAAAGACTTGAGCGAAACTATCACAAAGACTGTGCACAGCAAGCAGAGCAAGTAGACCAAGAATGTAAGGAGATTTGGGGAGGGAGGTGGAGGGGGGGATGGTAAAGATCAATAAACCTGCAGCAAACTTCAGAATGTAGTACTCTGCTAGGAAGTGTGTGGGTTTTTCTTCCCCTCAGAATATACACTTGTGTGAGGGAGAACAAAGTGGTTTATCATATGACAAAAGGATCGGCTCCCCCAGACATTTCTAAAGCATGTCAAATTATTTTTCACCTTAGACAAGGCAGAAGCAATTGAAGAAAAGAAATATAAGCAGTTGTTGAGAGTGGGGTGGGGTGGAAAACAAACCTTTCCTAACAGCACAGAATAAATGGAGAGAAACAAGGTTTTTGATAATGCTTTCCTCAATAACACAGAGGGGGGAAATACCGGTGGTTTTTTTTATCATGCTACTGGTAAAGTACAAAAACTAGGACAACAGTGCTTCACAAAAGCAATTAGATGCTTTTAGTTAAGATGACACACTCAAAGGGCTTATTCACACACAGCATGTCATGAAAGATAAGATGGCAGACAAGCAGATGCTATGGCCCCACTAGAAGACAGCAATTTCCATGCTCACCTGTCTTTGCATCTTTCTACACTTACCATTTTTGGTGGTATAGCTCAGAGGCTTTCAACCTTTTTGAGTCCACGGCTCCCTTGAACAACTGCATTGTACAAAAACAAGAGTGGGTGCAAGCCTGGCCAGGACATAGGCGTCCTGACTGTGACAAAGGTGACCTGTGTGCTTGCTTACTACTACAAAAAAAACCTGAATTTTGTGAAAAATCTGAAATGGATCTGTAATATTTTCATCTGTGTGGCATTTGTACAAGTATTGTTCTAGCTGCGGGCAGCATGGACACAGCAACAGGTGCTCCCGTGGTTTCACTGGCAAAGGAACCTATTCATTCCATCCCAACCTTGAATCCATGTGGTGTCGGTGTTCTAGTTGCTATCTTATCCTCAATCGTCAGCTAAAATTTGAGAAGCTTGTACAACTTGTCTTTTGTCGGTAAGCACGCTTGCAAATGAATAATACACATTTTAATGGCACCGAGGAACTGTGCTTTATTATTATTTTACAAGCTAAATCACAGTTTAAATTTTTAATATGCTATGAATTAATCAGAATTGTAAAAGGAATTATAAATAATCACCCAGACCCCATATTTTTCTTATTCTTAAATACAATATTCACAAAAGAAAGAAGAAGACTACATGGAAATTTCACAGAGTTTCAAATTCTCATGATTTATTCTTTTTTAAAAGAAAGTGTACTTTGGTTTTCTTGTCCAATTCTGCATATAAACATACTCTTAGAATTTACACTATCCCAAACATCTGTTGGTACAGAATGTCTCAGATTTTATTTTTAATCCAAATAATCAAGATTGTACATTTTAAGGACTGTCACGTGGAAGATAGAGCAAGATTTCCTCCACCCCCCTCCTGTTCTGGAGGGTAGGACTCAACCCATGGATGCAAGTTACAAAAAAGGAGATTCCGACTAAACGTTGGGAAGAACTTTCAGACCGCGAGAGCTGTTCAACATTGGAACAGATTTCCACCAGAGGTGGTGGACTCTCCTTTCTTTGAAGTTCTGAAGCAGAGGTTGGATGGTGATCTGCATTGCAGGGGGTTGGACTAGATGACCCTGTCAACAAAGGACAATAGTCCCACTTCACAGAACACAGTAACACAAACATCCTGTCCCCGTCACTTCCCACTCTGTGGAGTCAAAACATATACCGTCATGTTAAAGACAACAATCCCATGACTGCAATCATGGAGCAGGAATTCTAACAGTCCATTCCAACTCTGCAGTTCTATCTCTCTCTATGATTCTATGATATGAAGGTGAGAGGGAGGGAGGGAGGGAGGGAGGGAGGGAGAAGAGAGAGAGAGAGAGAGAGAGAGAGAGAGAGAGAGAGAGAGAGAGAGAGAGAGAGAGAGTTTGGATTTGATATCCCGCTTTATCACTACCCTAAGGAGTCTCAAAGCGGCTAACATTCTCCTTTCCCTTCCTCCCCCACAAAAAACACTCTGTGAGGTGAGTAGGGCTGAGAGACTTCAAGAAGTGTGACTGGCCCAAGGTCACCCAGCAGCTGAATGTGGAGGAGTGGGGAATTGAACCCGGTTCACCAGATTACAAGTCCACCGCTCTTAACCACTACACCACACTGGCTCAGGTGGGGGAGCTGTGGTCCTCCAGATATTGCTGGACTCTTATCTCCCATCTACCTCAGCCTATCCAGCCAGTGGTCTGGAACGATATGGGGTTGTAGTCCAACAATATATGGAAGGCCACAGCTCCTCCCCCCCCCCCCGGTTTAGAAGGGGGGATATTATTTCATCCTGTTCTGCTATCATCTATTACCAAGATCCTTTGGCTTCCTTTCTTTCCTAAAGCTCCATCAGTGTTAAGTTTATTTTAAAAATATGCTTCATTTATTGAATATATGGGGGGATTGTGTACACTTAAAAACGTTGGCAGCATTAACATCAATTCAACAGCATACGTAAGTTTTGATGGATGGAATAATGGAATAGTGAATGGTTTAGTTTTTGTAAAATATGCAAGGATTTGTGATATACAAAATGAAGGGAAGTCATTGATATTTTAAGGATGTTTAAATAAGTATTCTAAATTGTAAAACAGAAAATGTAATAAAAATTATGTACAAAAAATTAAAAATTAAAATATGCTTCATTCCCAATGATCATTTTTAGTTATCCCTCCTTTTTTTGGTCACTTCTTCCTCCTTTGACAGATGCTGCCAGGAACATCAGAACCGAGGCTCTATACATCACCCTGGGAGAGCAGCAATATGTTCTGTTAGAAATGTCATTCATGTAAACCCCTGCGATGCATAGTAAGCCCACACAACAACAAGGCTCAGCAGTGTGCAGCGGCTTCCGTGCTGTTTTGCTCTTTAACACAGTGCAATGATTGCCAATTTGAAAACACAACCGGGTCTTATCCTGTCAATCCCACAGTACAGACTAATAGAACATACTTCTTCATTTTATTATGGTTGTTGTTTCTCTCAAGCAGTCAGAGGTCAAAGATTCACTGCGGAAGACTGAAATCCCAAACAAGCCCCTACGTGGGAGAGCTTTGAAGTTGACAGAGCTATCTGGGATGCTCCCAGGATGAATCGCAGTGCCCCAAAGCTAAAATGGGGAGGGTTTATTATTCAGATGAGATAAGACCAAAGTTCTTCCCGATGCCTTTTGTCAGGCTACGACCGCTGATTAGTAAAACAAAAAGTAACTCTGATTGCGCGAATGCAATTAACATTTTAAAAATGTAAATAACAGTCGGGGAGCAACATCTGAACCACAGGGAGTGGAGAAGATGATGAACTCACCACAGTGATCCCGACAAGGATTACCACCCCCAAGTTGCTGTTTGCATCAGGGAGCTTTGTGGAGCAAGGAGTGCTGTTTATCAGCACCACACCAGGGTTGAATTTCCCCACCATACCTCCCGTTGTCCCATCATCCCCCCTACGGCTGCTGTTTATGTTTTTTTTTAAATATCCATTAATTGCATTCACTCAACTGACGTCACATTTAGCTTGGCTCTGGCGTGTTGCTGCAGCTCATGCCTGACAAAAGCATCTTCCGTCCTTGAATCCTTATTGTTTTAACCTATGTGCTCGGCACCGTAGGAGCCAACTCCTAGGGGACGAGGTTCCTTCACACACACCCCTCAAGTTGATGGGCATTGTCATTCAAATGGTGTGCATGGGCCGTGACTTGCAATCAGTTATGTAAGGCGTAGCTTACCTGGAGCCCCTCAATATTTTGTTCAATGGTGCTCGGCTCCAGCTCCCCACCCGCCATTGCTACTACTTCCTAGGGTGCACAGCAGGCATAGGCAAACTCAGCCCTCCGGACATTTTGGGACTACAATTTCCATTATCCCTAACCACTGGTCCTGTTAGGTAGGGGTGATGGGAGTTGTAGTCCCAAAACATCTGGAGGGCCAAGTTTGCCTAATCCTGGTGTGCAGGATAGTGTCAGTTCACTTCCTCACCAATCATATTTAGCTATGTTATGAAATCACTGAGAGCAAGTGAAATCATCTGCCTCATGGAGAGTATGAAATGGCAGCTTACTAGGCAGGACTTCTACAGCCACCATTTTGCCAAGTCCTTGGCATTTTGCCAGGTCTTTGAGAAAGGGAAGTGTTGATATGCAGCCCCACATCTTACTAAACTGGAGAAAACAGCTGACTTAGCCTTCATTCTCAACATGGGGTTTGTTGCTTTAGTTCACCTGGTTATAATGCAAGTGGTTTTGTTCTGATTTCTAACGTTCTTTTACATTGCTGTGCCTGTTGTGTTATGGAACTGCGGCTTTTTGATCAATATAGTGCCATGTTGTGCTAAATTATAAAAAGTGGACTGTATTCCATTTATCTTACTGCTAAACTGATCTCATCGTTATGGTCACTCCCCATTACAATTAATGTTTTGCTTCTTTCTCCTTTCCTTTTGCCTAAGTGGCATGTGATCAGTTGGAGTGCTAGCTCCCTTTGATATTTATTTGAAATTGAGTAAGAGATTATTGCAGTCAATACCCAGTGCCTAAGTGCCCTGCCAGTGTTAAATTTATGCCACTTTCTCTGGCGTGAAAGCAAAGATCATCAAATGAAGGTTGCATATATAAAAGGAAGAAGGAGACCCGGTCTCTTCAGTGTGCAGGTGTTTTCACAAATATGTCCTTTTCCGGCTATTGCCTGTGACAAAGGTCTTCTGATAAGGTTGTGGGACTTTGTCTCGCCTAATTTCCTTTGGCAGTCTGAGAAAGGTTTTTTGGTTTTTTCCTGCAAGATGATTGATCTCTGGCTTTTCTAGATATTCTCAATTTTTAGCTGCTATTGGAAATACTTGAATAATTTACAGTCCCTGCCACAAAACTGGCAGCTCTTTTCAGTAGTCGCTGATTTATTGCACCTAACAGAACTGTGGCTTTGGTTCGTTCTCTAGTCTATACAAAAGCAACATGTGGTTAAAGAGGACAACAATATATACAGTGGGAGATTTAAAACTTCACTTCTTTTTCGTCTTCTTGGTAGCAAGTAAAGGCTGATTCTCACATGCAGAACCATCACTTAGAATTGTAGAGTTGGAAGGGAGCCCATTTAATCATGTGACACCATAGAAACATAGGAAGCTGGTGATGGAGAAGAAGCAGGAAGAGCAGGTAAAAGGTATGAGAGGCCACCATATGTGGTGGCAATGTAAAATTATTTTAAAAGCCTGGGAAGTGATATACACTCATACCTTGGGTTACAGACGCTTCAGGTTGCACGTTTTCAGGTTATGGATGTGCCGAAACCCGGAAGTACCAGAACGGGTTACGGTGGATGTTTGGGTTGCAAATGTGATCCGTGTGGAAGGCACATTTGCAACCCACAGCGCCGCATCTGTGCACGCACAGGTCGCGATTGGATGCTGTTGTGCATGCGTTTAGTGAAACCAGAAGCCTTTCTACTTGGAATAACAGGTTTGGAATTGCCCAAGAAAGATGTTATATTGTTTTTGTATGCCACAACTGCAGCTAGAATTTTGCTGGCCAAAAATTGGAAATTACAAGTTGTACCAACAGTGGAGGAATGGCAGATGAAGATGATGGACTTTTTGGAATTAGCTGACCTGACCGGAAGAGTCCACGACCAGAAGGAGGAGGAGTATCAAGAGGAATGGAAGAAATTTAAAGATTATTTAGTGAAATATTTTAAGATAACTTAAATAGAATAACTTGTGAGTAAGAGATTGGCCTAGGATTTAAAATGTGATGTTGTAGAATAATATGGATAAAAGTCAAAATGAAAAGAAAGAAAGATGTTAATTGACCAAGTAAATATTATATGGAAATAGTTTTGGAAAACTGCTACAATGATTCATATGGAAAATCAGCCAGAGGGACTTGAGGAAGTCACCCAACAATGATAACAAAACTGGGTTTGTTACAGTCAGGATAAATGTTTGTATGTTTGTTTTTTGATGTTTTCTTTTTATGTTTGTTGCTACGTTTGTTATAAAGTAGAAAATTAATAAAAATAAAATAAAAAACAAAACAAAACGTGATTTAGCGCTTCTGTGCATGCACAAGTGCCAAAACCCGGAGGTAACCTAAAAATGCGCAACCTGAAGTGTCTGTAACCCTAGGTATGACTGTACTTCCAGGTTTCAGCGCTCGCGCATGCACAGAAGCACTAAATCATGCTTTGCACATGCACAGAAGCACCGAATCGCAACCCGTGCGTGCACAGATGTGGCACTGCAGGTTGTGGACACTGCGGGTTGCGAACGTGCCTCCCGCACGGATCACGTTCGCAACTCAAGCATCCACTGTATAAAGATTTGAAGAGAATGTTGAAAATGACATTTGGTTTTTTTAAAAAAATAGAAGCTATGATTTTGAAAGGTACAGGACTTAATGGATTTACCATGCAAAAGACTTTGTTCCTTCATCTGAGAATGGATGCCAGGCCAAGGCCAGCTCATCCCTATAGAAGGAAGAAGCCACGGCCAAAGAAGATGAAGGAGAATGTCAAAACAAACTAAGGAACTATGCTGGACATACTAGACAATCTGAAACCCTAGAAAGAAAAAGGACATTGTTTTCTTTTTTTAAAAAAAAGGGGGGGACATGTTTAAGGCATAATTAGCAAGCTTTGTGTATCGGCTTTTACATTAGTTGAACTTTAAAAGATCACTTGTAATAACATGAATAAGGTTTTAAAAATAGATAGTTAAGTGTAAGATTTTGTGTATGTGTATAAATAAGTATAAAATAATGGAACCAGGAGGGGAGAGTTGAAGGGAAGTCAATTAATATGCATGATTTTGATTCTGGGGTGTGTGTGTTTTTAGTTTTGTGTTATTATAAAATTAATAAATTATATCTTAAAAAAAGAAAGAAGCATAGGAAGCTGAGCTATACTAAGTCAGCCCATTGGTCCATCTTTCTCAGTGTTGTCTACACACTGGCAGGGCTCTTCAGGATATCAGACAGAAGTCAAAGCATGATGCTCTGTCACTGAGCTGCACATCATTCCATGTGTGAATGAGCCATCACAGCTCAAACACTACAGACGGAAATTTCCTAAGACTTCAGACACCAATGTTCATGCAAGGATTGCCGCAAGATTTCCCCCTCCTCCCTTCCCCCCATGTGTGCCCTATGCCATCTCCAAATCTGCTCTGGAGGGTTGGTGGAAACCACAGAACAGATTTCAAGGGGGGCATGTGGTCAGGAGAGCTGGAGAACATTCCAGAGCATGGAGGCGAGGAGACCATTCACACATTCCTAGCTACAAGTAATCAAGCAATGAGAAACCATGCATGTGTGAAAATGTTTGAATTGAGTGTTCTGTAACAGAGCAGGAATGGGGATTCTGTCACCCTCAAGATCTTGGTGGACTCCCATCATTCCCAGCCAGGATGGCCAATGGTCAGAGATATTGGGAGTTACAGTTTAGGGCCACAGGATTCCTACTCCACAGACATTTCCTAATTCACTCCAGGATTGCCTCATTACCTTTGATGGACTCGCATCACCTTTAAAGAAAAGAAGTCTAAAAGTGAACTGGAGAATATCTAAGTTGCCTGCAAGTTCCTTCTTGCATCATCTCCTCTGTTGGTTTAAGGCGTTTATTCAATCAAAATCCATAGGTTATTATCTCAGAATTGACATCCTGAACCAACAGTGACTATACAGCAGGGAGTTATAGTGAATAAGCAGCAAAACACCCTTGGATCTGAGTTATTCGTAGATTATCAGTTTCTCTCAAAGTAAACTCCATCCACCTTGTCAAACCGAGAGGTAACAATTCTACTGCTGTATTTATATCATACACACACAATTTAAGACACGCAAGTCAAAGTTTCGCCAGAGTTTGCTGTCTCACTTTTAGAAACTTGAAGCTCTGATCAACCCTTGAACATGTAAACAAGTCAGAGGGGGGAAAGAGGCAAGGGAAATGTTACCACAGGCCAAGTGATGTATGGAAATGACTGCTTAGGGTCAATTGAGTAGCTGTTCCATGTCTATTCAGGATCAACTGCTGTCAGTTGACACCAAAAAAACATTCTTTGGCAGCTCTGAGCTTAGTGAGAGCATAGCTAATTGGACTCAGTTCTGTGATGTTTATTTTATTCTCCAATTTCCTGCAGAAGCCTGTCAGTTGCTGAGCTTGCTGGTATACAGTGAGCTTGTTTTCTAATCAACACAGAGAAAGCTTTTCTTTAATAATTAGGATGGGTAACTAGAGGACTGTACTTTCATCACAGTTTAGGAATTATTTTGCATGGAATGCAAAAAATAATGAAGCAAATGGAGAACTGCTGATAGGAGAACATGCAACTCCTTTAAAGAGATTTAAAGAGATTTGTGCAGGGTTGGGGATATAAATTTGCTCTTCTGCTGTATATTCTTCAAGCAGCAGAACTTCCCCACCCATCCTTTTCGTAGTGAAGCAAATGGAAGCAATCAGAGACTGGCAACATTTCACAGAAAAGATTCATTGCAAAGTTATTCACATACAAAGTTACTATATTTTGGCCAGAGGAGTGGATTCAGAGTGGTCGGCCAACCATCCAAATTCCACATTCTACTGGTAAGGTAAAGGTAAAGGGAACCCTGACCATTAGGTCCAGTCATGGCCGACTCTGGGGTTGCGGCGCTCATCTCGCTTTATTGGCCGAGGGAGCCGGTGTACAGCTTCCGGGTCATGTGGCCAGCATGACAAAGCCACTTCTGGCGAACCAGAGCAGCGCACGGAAACACCATTTACCTTCCTGCCAGAGAGGTACCTATTTATCTACCTGCGCTTTGACATGCTTTTGAACTGCTAGGTTGGCAGGAGCAGGGACCGAGCAACAGGAGCTCACCCCGTCGTGGGGATTCGAACCGCCAACCCCCTGATCAGCAAGTCCTAGGCTCTGTGGTTTAACCCACAGTGCCACCCATGTCCCTATTCTACTGGTAGGCAGGGTCAAAAGTAGGAATGGGCAGTCAAAACCATGGATTCACACAAACCTGTCACATAATTTATTTGCATGCATACGGCAAAAAGCAAGCCATTTATTCATGTGTGTGCACCCTGTTAAGTATAATTGGATTAATTCGCACTGAAATAGGAATGCCTGTTTGTATTGTATTGTTTGTCCACAGACAGTTTTTCCGGGTCACGTGGCCAGCATGACTAAGCCGCTTCTGGCGAAACCAAAGCAGCACACGGAAACGCTGTTTACCTTCCCGCCGGAGTGGTACCTATTTACCTACTTGCACTTTTTTGGCATGCTTTTGAACTGCTAGGTTGGCAGGAGCTGGGACCAAGCAACGGGAAACCCCCCCCCCTTTGTGGGGATTCGAACCGCCAACCTTCTGATCGGCAAGCCCTAGGCTCAGTGATTTAGACCACAGCGCCACCTGCATCCCTACAATGAAGTATACAAAGCTAAATGAAGAGCAAAAAGGGCTCTCTGAGCTGCCTTGATGGGTTGATAATTACCGAATTTTTTGCTCCTTACTCCTAAAAAGTAAGGAGAAATGGAGCACATGCAGGCTGCGCAGCTATCCCAGAAGCCAGAACAGCAAGAGGGATCGCTGCTTTCGCTGTGCAGCGATCCCTCTTGTTGTTCTGGCTTCTGAAATTCAGAATATTTTTTTTTCTTGTTTTCCTCCTCCGAAAACTAGGTGCGTCTTATGGCCTGGTGCGACTTATAGAGAGAAAAATATGGTGACTTATTGTTCTCAGGTAGCTCTGACATAGTGTTTTAACCTTAGATCACATGAGAGGTATTGAGTTGCAAATTCACCATCTTGGGAGGGTGGTGGATGGAATTGGGAAATAATAGGAGAGGAGGAGGAGGCAGAGCCGGAGCAGCTGGCTGACATGTTAACACTAGAAAGCATTCCAGACCCATCATCTCCTAGAATCCAATGAGCCTTAAAAGTAGGAGAGCAAAGGGCCCTTAGCACCGCCCATAGAAGAGATGGCGAATGGGTAAGCGGGAGAGAAGGGGAATGGAGATTTACTCGGGACAACGCCATTGTTCCAAGAGGCTGCATTCCCAAGCCTCTCTCTGTAATATTGAATAAAAGAATATAGTAAGGACTTTTCCTTGTCTTATCCATTCCTGACAACCTCAGCCGCCTGGCATCCAGGGACCCAAGGTTTAAGAATATGATCTTTTTTTCTTCTTCTTTTTTAGTAATTTTTATTTTGCTTTAAACAAATACAGATAAATATAAACAACCAAAATTACAAAAGAAAAATCCTTAATAATAATAATGGGAAAGGCTAAATAACTACAAAAAATATCAAAGCACATGGCACAGAACATAAGCCATTATGGGAAAGAAAAAAGAAAAAGGAAAGGAGAAGGAGAAGGAAGGGGGGGAAAGGGGGGGTGAGCCAAAACACAAGAAGGCTCATCTATTGTACGCTTCCGTCAAGGTCACAACAGATCATTATTCTTATCAATTCTCTCTATCTGCATTCCATAGAGCACCTTCAGAGGCCCTTATTCGTGTGCCCCCTCCTCGAGAAGTCCAGAGGGTTGCAACACGAGAACAGGGCCTTCTCTGCAGTAGCTCCCCATCTGTGGAATGCTCTCCCCAGGGAAGTTTGCCTGGCACCTTTATTATACACCTTTAGGCACCAGGCAAAAACACTGCTTTTAAACCAAGCCTTTGGTTGATCTGTTTTACATTTAAAATGTGGCTCTTTTGTGGGGGGGGGGATGTTAATGGGTTGTTGTTTCCATTCTGTTTATATATGTTGTGATCTTTTCTGTGAACTACCCTAAGACCTCCAAGTATAGGGCGGTATATAATTTATAATAATAATAATAATAATAATAATAATAATAATAATAATAATAATAATACCATCCAAGTGGGTAGCTGTAATGTGTATGGGTTGCTCATGCGTAAGTTGCTGCCTCTCCAGGCTTTGTTGCCTTGCTAAACCTTTCTGTCTGGACAGCCCTTCCCTTCATGGCTGCCTCAGTCGCTAGCAGAATCCGTCAGTGGGCGTTTCTTAAATCTTTTCCAACATAAAAGTTGTTTGACACCCAGTCTCCTCCTACTCTCTCTGCGCGGAAGTCTTCTGCACAGGGTGGGCGTGGGTAGCGGAGGACCCGTGCTCTCCCCGCTGGTGTCCAGTGAAGAGTCCTGGAGCCCTCTCGCCGATTCCCCCATCTGCCCCCCTTTATCCCTGGTGTTGCGCTGATTTGCTTCCCCGTCTGCTGAGCTGCCTCTCTCCCTGCTGGGCCCTTCTCCAGCATCATTTGAGAGCCTTCCCTCCGCCTCTAGCTCCGATGTCAGTTCCCTGACAGTAGCTATCACTGCCTCTTGGGGAAGCGACTTCCACAGTTTTACTGTCTGAAGAATTACTTTTATGTGTCCTAAATCTTCCAATGTTCAGCTTCTTTGAATGCCCACAAGTTGTAGTGTGATGAGAGAGGGAGAAAAACTCTGGAAGAGCGATCTGAAGTTTACAGCATGTTATTGCTTGAAGGAGGGACGCGGGTGGCGCTGTGGGTTAAACCACAGAGCCTTGGGCTTGCCGATCAGAAGGTCGGCGGTTCGAATCCCCATGACGGGGGAAGCGCCCGTTGCTCGGTCCCTGCTTCTGCCAACCTAGCAGTTCAAAAGCACATCAAAGTGCAAGTATATAAATAGGTACCGCTCCGGTGGGAAGGTAAATGGCATTTCCATGCGCTGCTCTGGTTCGCCAGAAGCGGCTTAGTCACGCTGGCCACATGACCCGGAAGCTGTCTGCGGACAAACGCCGGCTCCCTTGGCATATAGAGCCAGATGAGCGCGCAACCCCAGAGTCGGTCACGACTGGACCTAATGGTCAGGGTTCCCTCCTTCCTATTCCTTGAAGGAGGACTACTTGAAAATGATTTACAGATGGTATTTAACTGCGAATAGGCCTGTTAGATGTATAAGACTGAATCAGATAAGTGCTGGAGATGCAATGAGATTGAGGGTACATGTTTCAGATGTGGTGGACCTGTAAAAGGATAAAATAGTATTGGGAAACAATTTATAATGCATTCAAAAAAAATATTTAAAAGCACTTTTCAAAAAAACCCCACAAAAAACCCAGAGTCCTTTCTGTTGGGGATAATTCAGATGGAAATTCCCAGGTGTCAAAAAAGGTTATTTATGTATGCTATTACCGCAGCCTGTGTTTTATTAGCCTCAAAATGGAAAATGAGAGAAGTCCCAACCAAAGAAGAATGGCAAGAAGAACATACGTTTAAAGAAGATTGGAAAATGTTTATGGAATATATGGGGGCAAATTGTGTACACTCAAAAACGTGGGCAGCCTTAAGATAAATTCCACAGTGTAAATAAGTTTTGACAGATGTAATAATGGAATACTGAATGGCCTAGTTTATATAAAATATGCAGGGATTTATGTTATGCAAAATGAACCCTGGAAAGAGAAGAAAGGAAGTCATTGATGTTTTAAGTTTGTTTAAATGACTATTTTCAATTGTAAAACAGAAAAAATAATAAAAATTATGTTTAAAAAAAAAAAGCACAGAGAGGGAGAAAAACATTCAACTTCTGGAATGCGGGGACTATGCCTGCTCCTGAGTGTTAATATTGAAGCCAGGATATTGTATAATGTTTCATGGAATTCTGATAGGGGGTCTGTTTGAAAAGCATTTTCTGTTCCAGACAATATTCTTTGTTTTAGCAAAATATGTCGAGTTTTGCTTCACAACTTGTTCCAACAGCCTTTAATCCCGCAAGTTAATATGATCATTATTTTGTTGTTGTTGTTGTCTTGTTAGGAATACAACTGTTAATATTATTCAGCTATACACTGAATAATATTTGCCACTATGGAAAATTCTTTTTTTAAAAAAAAATACCCTACTTGAAACCTTTTGAGTCTAATTAATAACACAAGAGAACGAGTACAGGAAAAGAAAAGAAAGAAGAGAACAGGAGGAGGCTGATGAGAAAATTAAGTACATGCTAAGCTTGGCGTATGGTTGTTGGCCAACAACTGTGTTTCCAGTTCCAGCGAAGCACTTCATGTAACCAGACCTGATAATAACATATCTCCATGCTAAAGATTTGCCAGTGTATGTGTTTTTTTATGTGGGCAACCCCTTTTTTCATCTTTTATAGCACAATCCTATACCTATCTACTCAGAAATGAGCCCAGCTGTCTTCACTGGGCTTTACTCCCAGGTAAAGAGGTTTAAAGACTGTCTCAAGGCAAATCTAAAAAAATGTCGTATAAACACTGACAACTGGGAAACACTAGCCGGCGAGCGCTCCAGCTGGAGGACAGCCTTTACCAAAGGTGCCATGGGCTTTGAAGACACTCGAACTCAGGACGCAAGGGAGAAACATGCTAAGAGGAAGGCATGCTTGGCAAATCCACACCGTGATCAACTCCCACCCAGAAACCAATGTCCCCACTGTGGAAGGGCGTGTGGATCCAGAATTGGCCTCCGCAGTCACTTACGGGCTCATTGTTAAAACCGTGTTTATGGAAGACAATCTTATTCGGCTACGAGGGACCGCCAAAGAAGAAGACTCCCAGGTAAACAGGAAGAGAACTCCTGCCTTTAGCTCATTTGGATGTTGAGATTCCAGGCAGTAGGTCATGCAAATTCATTTTGTATAATCAGAATTTTTTTCACACTTTTGTGTGATGAATTGGCTCCATACCTTTAAACCACGATTGGTCATGTTAAGTTGTGGGTGAACATATCAGATGACACAGCGATTCTTCAAACAGCTCTTGTTTATTCACAGGCCAGAACAGAACTGAACTGAAGGGTTCAGCCAGCCTGCTTATATAGAGCTCCACTAGAATGCAACAGTAACCATTTTCTGTAACTATCCAATCACTGAACGTCACTTTCCATCCCTTATTTGCATAAGTGGACCTGAAGGAAACTATCTACAGTATCCCCCTGCTGGCCCAGGGTGAGAACTTCAGTACATAAAAGGTCATAAGGTAGGACTGTGGGTGAATTGACATAGATGAGGTTTCTGACGGCCAATAGCAACAACAAAATGACCTCTTTTAACCTAAATTAGTCTGCTGGAATGGAGAAAGCTAACCAAGAGTGACCTTTTGTGTGAAAGGATTTTGCATTCAGTGCAGTTCTGGTACTGAAAGCAACTTTCTAGGCTCAGAATGTGCTCTAAAGCACCTTTCAAATACTGCATGGGTGTCTCTTAAACCTGCTTCTGATTAGCAGATCTTGGACTTCGAATTTAAAAAAGCAAAGTAGATTCAACATGCCTGAAGTCTGCCCAGATCTGTCCTAAAATCCTTAAAGGATGACAATATGGAGCGACTTCGCATCAAAAATGACTATGGAAGCCGGCCCTTAATTCATGCTAATAATAATAATAATAATAATAATAATAATAATAATAATAATAACAACAACAACAACAACAACAACAACAACAACAACAACAACAATATATTGCCCATCTGACTGGGTTGCCCCAGCCACTCTGGGCAGCTCCCAACCAAAAACAGTAAAAACACAACACAACTTCGAACACTAAAAACTTCAGATGTATTTTTTAAAATCACATATCTGTTTATCTGTTAGACATCTGCTGGGAGGGTGGGCGCAACTACTGAAAATCTAAATAAAGCAAGCCAGTTTGCTTTCCTTTTTTTTTTTAATGATATTTATTAAAAGTTTAACAATTACAAAAAAAGAAAAAAAGACAATAAAAAGTTACAATACATCAAAAAATAAACAGCAAAATAAAAAACAATACAGCACAACAATAAAAAAACAAAAACATTTAAAAACAAAAACATTTAAAAACACATCCAGTATTTCCATATCTTTGTCTTTCATTTACGTGTTTCATCGACCTCCTCACACCTCCCTTTTTTTGTATTCTAATTCAATTTAGCTATTTCAGCAAATCCTTTCCATCTTTCTCAATTTTTGTTCTATAATTTACCTTAACCCAATCTGGCCTTTTACACTTTGGCCCATTAACAATCCATTTTTACTTAATTCTTTATAACATTTCTGCTAAAACCATGTAACTTCATTCGAGCATCCTTCTAACATTCATTAATTTTACAATATTTCTGTAAATATACTTTAAATTTTTTCCAATCTTCTTCCACCGACTCTTCTCCCTGGTTTCGGATCCTGCCAGTCATTTCCGCCAATTCCATGTAGTCCATCAGCTTCATCTGCCATTCTTCCCTGGTGGGTAGATCTTGTGTCTTCCAGTGCTTTGCGATGAGTATTCTTGCTGCTGGTGTAGCATACATAAAAAAGTTCTATCCTTCTTTGGCACCAATTGGCCGACCATGCCCAGGAGAAAGGCCTCTGGTTTCTTGCAAGCCAGTTTGCTTTCCACCCCCCACCCCCCTTCCGACAACAGTACTACCCAAGTTCAACACCAGCTCTACTTTGTTCATTTGCTTGCCAACTAATTTTCCATGTGATACTGCTCTTTTCCAAACCAATTTTAATTAACAACTCATATAAGATGGAGAGTTGTGTCAAATGCTTCATCTGGTAATTCTACGGTTTGATCAAACAAAGTCAATTTGGCTGGCTTAATTTGTGGGATTTAAAAATAAAATAAAAACCACAAACACAAACACAAAAATCAATGGGTCTATCACCCTGTACTTGTTTAAAAGAGCCTGTTCATACTTGTCACATTTTATATGAAAGGAAGAAAATAGGCTTGCTGGTTGCTAATAGCTAGAGGTGTCCGTATTTCTTTCTCTGAAATAGATCGATACCAGACCACATGTACAGTTTTCCAGGCCTTTGGTCTTCCTGACACTTCAAACATTATGTCCTCTTAATGATCTGAATATATGTGACTATTCCAAGGGGTCAGCATTCACATTAAGCCACTTGTGCATGAGAAAATGTGTTGCATGTTGAGTCCCACAAATCGTGTTCTCCTTGAAAATGAGAGCACGTGTTGCGGTTGGGGAAATATAAGCCACCCTGTCGTTGTTGGGCAGATTTGGTAAACCAAGCCCATAAGGGGTTAATCTGGGTTACTGGGGAGTTTTGGATGTTGCAAATTGTGGAGGAGGGAGCCGAGGGTATAAATGCAGGACGCCTACGCTGGTGCGTCCTCTCGGCTTCTGCAACGGATCACGGAGCAGTTCAAGTCGGGAGTCGGTTGTATTTCAGCTATTTTACTACTAAATAATCTAAAGCCTCATTTTCCCTCTTTCTTAAGCCTCCTCCCTTTACCCTCCTTTACTTCTACCCTCAACCCCCTTTCCCTTTCTCATTTGCCCTTCCTTCCCATTTGCTTTATTTAACCTTTCTTTACATAGTCAGTTACTTTTAATTTAAAGCTCGGCTGAGGGTGGGGTCCCCCCCAGCCCGGGGAGGCCTTGCTTCCCCGGTCCATCCTTAACGCTCCCCGCTTGGGGAACCGAGGCGGCTCTGCTCCCATCGGCCCGCACGCACGCCCGCGGGGTCCCCAATGGCGGGCCGGCCCTGGGACGCAGCGCGGCGGCGTCGCCGACCATCGGGACCCGTTCCGCCCCCTCCCCGCGAGTGACCACCAGCAAGAGTCCGGGGCCTGCGTCTCACGGTCGGGCCGGAGGCCCCGATTCCGTGGCGGGTGAGGCCTAGTCCCTCTACCCAGGCCGCGGCGGCCCTCCCCACCCCCCTTAAATTATACTTGGCGGCGCCGGAGCCGCGAAGCGCCGGCAAGGGGCTCCTTCTTTCCCGCCGGATCGTGGCGGCGCGTACCTGGTTCCCAGGGCGGTGGGTGGTCTCCCGTCTGGAGGGCCGTGGCTCCGGTGCCCTCCTCCTTTGCGGCGTCGGAGCCCAGTCCGCGTGAGCGAGGAGCCGACGCGGGGCGCCTGCCGCCTGGGCCATGGCGGGCCCGCTCTGGTGGCCGCGCGGCCTGCCTGCCTGGCAGCAGCAGGTGCGGGCCGGTGGAGACACCGGGGGCCTCCCTGCACGGCTGGGGCCTTCCCGACGGGACAGAATTTTGCTGAATAATCGCGCCCGCCATTTTGGCGTGCGTGGTGGCTGGTAGGGTGCTTGTTGCTTGCATTGGCTGCGACTGGCCCTCTTGTGGCCGTGGTTTGCTATTGCGCCTTGGCGACGGGAGCTCCCTCCAGTGGTTCGGCCTAGTACTGCATCTACTCTTCTGAGTGGATTGGCCTGGTCTGCCTCCTGTTGGCCAAAATTGGTTACTGCACCCTTAATTTGATTAATTAGGCTGATATAGGCTAATCTATTGCAGTTGCCTGATTTCCTGCTGGGTTCTGGGCTGGGCCGGCCGGGACCCGCGCAGCCTGGCTCAGGAATTGCGGGGCCTGGTTAAATTTTCTAGATATTATAAATAACTTAGGTAGATAGATAAATAATTTTACACTTTGCTTTAAGAGTTCTTTATTGATTCGTATTGGTTCCAGTAATTCTGAAATTTAACTGGTTTTGATTGTATCTTTGGCTAGCAGGTATGGCTCCCAAGAAAGTCGATAGTCGTTCTTGCCCAGCTACCGCTTCAAAGCGGCCAATTAGAGGCCCATCCCAGGCGCTACGCTCACCTTCCGCAAGCCAACCAGTGGGTCAGGTACAATCATTGGTGGCGAGTATGGCTGGTGACCCTACAGCGCTTTCTCGCTTTGCAGCTGACATGGACGGTTTCCTCCAGCATTGCTCCACCCAGCCGTCCACGTCTGGAAGGCAGCCTCCTGCGGTGTTGGCGTCGTCACCGGCTTCACCATCGTCTAGTGAAGATGGGGGAGAAGGGTCATCATCTGGTGGTTTGATCACGAACCCCCAGTTATCCCAGTCCCCGGTCTTACCTGCTGGTCGGGGTCAGCCTCGGAGGTCAGGCCGTGCCACTAGAAGGGCCTCAGGGAGAGGTGCCCCTTTGGTAGAGTCCACTCGCAGGCGTTCGTCCGCTCAGCATACGGCCGCGGTGGCCTCGGGTTCTGGCATCTCACGTGCTGTCTCTGTGCAGTCTGTTTCAGTTCCATCTCAGCTGGAGCCCGAATCTGAGTCGTCTATTGAAGACAGTCTCCCAGTCCCTGCCAGGAAGTCATTGGGAGGGAAGCGTCGCCAGAAGAAGTCATCTCGGAAGCACGCTAAGAGGAAGAGGGACGACACGTCTTCCTCTCATTCTGGTACGTCTTCATCTAGTTCCGATGATGAGGGTAGTAATATGCAACTTTACTGGGGTTTTGGCGAATCGGCTTCCGGGCTTCCAAGCTGGGCCTGGGAACGAACGTCCAATACGCATAGGGCGCAGTATGGAGCGGTCCAGGAGTGTAAGGATGGCATGTTGGTTCCTGACGTTAAAGTCTCAACCAATTCTGCCAGAGATATCATTCCGGGATCGCATTTATCGTCAAAAATGCGGTCCAGAATCTTAAATGGCCGCTATGTAGATATGTTCAGGTTGCTCCCACCTTCAGAGGAGCCGGAAAAGGAAAGTTCTTCATCCAAAAAACGCACAGGGGCCTCTACAGTTGACAGGACGTTCGAGCACTCGATTGTTTCCAGGTCTTCGCAGGTGTGGTTGTGGCAGCCTATCCACGAAGGTCTCTACATCTGTTTGTCTATCTATCCATCGTGCGCTCCGCATTCTCTAAAGCTGGAGAGAAGGCGGCGATCAAATATGATGAGAATTTCAGGCGCCGCGCTGCCAAGATCCCCTCAGCCCGCTGGGATCGAAAAGATCTCAATGTGTGGACTACTCACGTAGCTCCACTTATTGATAAGAAGGTGCCGGAACAGCAGAAGCCGAAGTTTTCTGCTTTTAGATCTGGCCGTCGTCTGCTATGCTGGGACTTTAATAAGGGTTCTTGTCAGCGTCCAGCCTGTAGATTTACGCACAATTGCGAGAAGTGTAATGGATCGCATCCTGCTTCCTCTTGCTTTGGTGGTAGGCGGCCCTTTCGCGGGGGTAGAGGGGGTTCTCAGCAACCCCCCAAATCAGCCCCTCCCCTTCCTTCAACCGCAGGAGCAGGGAAATAGTACATTGACGCCGTTGGCCCATACCCCGGTGCGATTGCCGGCTCTTAAAATTTGGCTGCAATCTTACCCCAATAGGACTGCTGCACGTTACTTAAGTGATGGTTTTTCTGTAGGTTTTCGGATTCCGGTAGCCATGCCTCCCGTGGCACGGAACCCTCCTAATCAAAAGTCAGTTCGTGAATTACCTGAAATTGCCCGGAAAAAGATTGAAAAGGAGGTGTCCATGCATCGGATGGCGGGCCCCTTTTGTGCCCCGCCTTTTCATAATTTGCACATATCCCCATTGGGTGTTGTGCCAAAGAAGGCCCCTGGCGAATTTCGGCGAATTCATAATCTATCGCATCCGAGGGGTACTTCGGTCAATGATGTGATTCCTCCGGAACTTTGCTCAGTAAAGTATGCATCCCTCGATCAGGCAATCAAGATGATTCGAAAATTTGGACGGGCTGCTTTATTGGCAAAATGCGATATTGAATCGGCTTTTCGATTATTACCGATTCACCCGGAGGATTTTTGGCTCCTAGGTTTTCGGTTCGAGGGCAAATTTTATTTTGATAAGGCCATGCCTATGGGTTGCTCGATAGCATGTGCTGCCTTTGAATCGTTCAGCACCTTCTTGGAGTGGGCCATCAAGCAGAAAACCGGGCTGGGCGGGGTCACTCATTATTTGGATGATATTTTATTGGCCTCAGATTGTGATTCCGGCAATTGCTCGGTGTTGCTGCATGCCTTTGCTGACCTTACGCAGGAACTGGGGGTTCTGCTGGCAGCGGATAAGACGGAGGGTCCTGCAACCCAACTTACTTACCTGGGTATCCTTTTGGATACGGTGTCCCAAACTTCCAGCTTGCCTAAGGATAAGCTGGTTGCTTTGAAGACGGTCATTGAGGAACTGATCCCTTTGGAAAAGGTGTCCCTTCGGCAGATCCAATCTCTGCTGGGTCACCTGAATTTCGCGTGCAGGGTGGTGGCCCCTGGACGCCCTTTTTGTTCACGCCTGGCCCGGCTTACCGTGGGTCTGAAAGCCCCGCATCATCGGGTTCGTTTATCTAGAGAAGTGCGGGCTGATCTCAGCATTTGGCTTGAATTCTTGGAGGAATTCAATGGGGTGTCGTTATGGCAGGACACGTTGAACTTGCATAACGACTTTCAGGTACAATCTGATGCCGCAGGTTCCCAAGGTTTCGGTCTATATTGGAAAGGAAGATGGTGTGCCATGCGTTGGCCACTGGATTGGCAAGGGAAAGACATTACGCGGGACCTAACTTTTCTTGAGTTCTTTCCCATTGCAGTGGCAGTGCACTTGTGGGTCGATGAGTTCAGGGACCGACGTGTTTGCTTCTGGACTGATAACCTGGCGGTGGTGAACGTGCTGGCCAAGCTGTCGTCTCGCTCTCCTAGGGTGTCGGCCCTTTTGCGTGCTTTTGTATTACATTGCTTACGCTTTAATATAGTGTTTTCTGCACGTTTCATCCCTGGAGTGTCTAATGAAATTGCTGGTGCTCTGTCCCGTTTTCAGATGGAGCGGTTCAGACTTCTGGTTCCAGAGGCTCGGTTACGTCCGGAATATTTCCCGGATCATCTCTGGAGCCTTGGCAGGAATTAGGTTTTCAGGGAGTAGCTGCTTCTGTTTCCTCTTCTACCCTCAGGTCGTACACAAAAGCTTGGACTGATTTTCTGGCCTTTACATATCAGTCGGTAGGGGAGGAGATGAGGGCTTCTCCCTCCTCTTCTCAGGTGCTAAGATATTTGGCGCACCTGTTTCAGTTGGGATGTGCAGCCAAGACGATAAGGATCCAGGCAGCAGCCATTGCCTTTTACTGTAAATCTTTATTTAACAAGGATCCTTGCGCGAAGTTTGTGGTGCGTAAGGCCCTTGAAGGGTGGGGCAGGATTTGTCCTTCTCAACCAGCCGCACGGCACCCGATCTCCTTTGACCTACTGTGTAAGATGCGCAAGGAATTGAGGAAGCTTTGCTGGTCAGGGTATAAGGCTCGCCTTTTTTCTGCGGCCTTTTCTATCGCCTTTTTTGGAGCCCTAAGGGTTGGTGAGCTTGTGTTGGAGACTCACAGGGACGGCCGTTCCAGGGGTTTATTGCTACAGGACATACAGCTATCCTCGACGGAGCTGAGACTCATGATTAGGAATTCGAAAACGGACCAAAAAGGTAGGGGAGCCCTTATTCGGCTTCCGGCTACAAGGGAGGCGGGACCTTGCCCGGTCAAGGATGTTAGGAGGTACCTGGCCATCAGAGCACCAGGGGATGGTCCCCTGTTGAGGCATGAGAATGGTTTACCTTTGTCCAGACGTCAGTTTGCATTAGTGATGCGGAAGGCCATTAAGGCTTGTGGTGGCTCTGCGCATGGTTTTGCCCCCCACTCTTTTAGGATTGGTGCTGCCATGACAGCTGCGCACTGGGGACTGACAGCCAACAGGATAAAGGATTTGGGCCGCTGGAAATCGGACGCTTTTAGAGTCTATGTTCGTTAACATTGCATATCCTTACATATGTTTGTTTATTCACCTCAGGTTTAGCGGCTGTCCGCATCTGGATGGTGGGGCACAGCATCGTGCATTGGGCCGGCGTTGAGGCCCAGCGGTTTGGATTGGGACCAGGTCTCGGTCTTCCTCCACACGTGCACGTCTCCTGGCTGACCAGAAGGGGAATGTCATGGCCAGAGTTTCTGCCACTGATGAGGAGGCAGTTGGGCGTGGAACGGCCGCCCACGGCCATTGTGATTCAGCTGGGAGAGAACGACCTGGTTTCCATGGACTGTTTTTCCTTGCGTGCTGCAATTTTGAGTGACTTGGAGATGCTGCGGGCAATGGTGCCGGCGGCAAAGATATTCTGGTCAAAGTTTTTGCAACGTCGTGTTTGGAGGGGCAGTCGTTGCCCGGATGCCACCGAAAGGGCCAGAAAGTGGATTAATTCCGCAGTCTCAAAAAAGGTTTTTGAGCTGGGAGGTGATGTGATTGCACATCCGGAGATTTGCTTTCAGGATGCATCTCTCTTTAGGGATGATGGGGTGCACCTTTCGGCCTTAGGGAATAAGGCGTGGCTGGGTGCGGTGGTGGCTAAGCTAAAGACTTGGCTGGGTTTGTGAGTGGTTTGGCGGAGAGCTCAGGGCTCCATGGCGGTTAGGCATTGGTTAAAAATTGGTGGATGGAGGGGTAAGTGCCTACCCCTCCAATGGTGGTGCGGAAAGGGAATTCCGTTAAAGGAATCCAGGGGCTTACCATCCTTTCGTCCTTGTCCCCGGAGTCGGACTTGGGCCGGGTAAGCCCCACAGGAACATGAGGGTGAGAAGTGAGGGACTGATACCCAGCTTCATATTTTCTCACCCAATACTTGTTTCCCACGCTGGCTTCCGCTGGAATCCGGAAGTCAGCTCTGTCCCTGGGCATGGACAGATAGTCATAACCAATGCCTAAGCAACCACTCACATTTTTTGTATTCTGAATAAAGTTGTGGCCAAAATTATGCCAAAAACCTTAAACAAAAATGATGCGTGAAGTGTGACTTTTTGGTGGGGGGTGGCTTTGTGGGACTCAACACGCAATGCCACCCCCCAAAAAATTCACACTTCACACATCAATTTTTGTTTAAGGTTTTTGGCATAATTTTGGCCACAACTTTATTCAGAATACAAAAAATGTGAGTGGTTGCTTAGGCATTGGTTATGACTATCTGTCCATGCCCAGGGACAGAGCTGACTTCCGGATTCCAGCGTAAGCCAGCGTGGGAAACAAGTATTGGGTGAGAAATGAAGCTGGGCATCAGTCCCTCACTTCTCACCCTCATGTTCCGTTGGGGCTTGCATGGCCCAAGTCCGACTCCGGGGACAAGGACGAAAAGAATGGCAAGCCCCTGGATTTCCTTTAACGGAATTCCCATTCGCATCATTTGGAGGGGTAGGCACTTACCCCTCCAAGCACCAATTTAACCAATGCCTAACCGCCAACCTTACAAGTTGTGACGATTTGCTACGCAGTAGGCAAAAACCAAATGGCACCAGCCAATCAGCCAGATGGCAAAATTCCTACCAGGCCCTCGCACCAAGGCGAACGACCCCATGACAGGCATAGCAAGGTCAAGCAATCCTTCAATACCCCCCTTAAACAAGGGAGGGAGGGCGGGTGATCCGATGCAAAATGGCCAAGAGGCCGTGCCAACGTCTGGCCCCTGTATATATAGACTCTGACCCCTCCTCCGAATTGGCAACAATCAAAACACCCCAGCAACCCAAATTTAACCACTTAAAGGCTTGGGTTCCCTACCAAATTTGCCTAGTCACTGCAGGGTGGCTTGTTCCCCCAACCGCAACACATGCTCTCTGTTAGGGAGAACACGCTCTCTCAAAGCGCATGAACTTAATCATGATTTGGATGTGAACACATGAACGCTTCCCCCATCTAAATGTAGTTAGCGTGCATGTGTGACTTCACTAATCTTTGGCTGCATGCACCAGAGCTGCCTCAGCCATTAGGCAGGGTGAGACCTCTGCTTCAGGAGTTAAAAGCCCCCCAGGCAGCATGCCCACGGGGGTCCAGCCTGCCCCACTGCCTCCATCAGCAGAAGAGAAGCACCATCACCCTCTGTACCAATTTTGGGCAGGATTACATCCATTTTGGGCAAGATCCTTGGGTCCATTTTGGACAAGATCTTTGGGTCCATTTTGGGTAAGACTTTGCCCAAAAACACACAAAACCTCACCCTAAATCAGTGTGTTCCCTGTCAACTCTACAATTCTATAATTCTATATGTGATACTCAGCATAGCAAAATTGCGTATTTCTTATGTCTTCTTGTACAGTGGTACCTCTGGTTACGTACTTACTTTGTTCTGGAGGTCCATTCTTAACCTGAAACTGTTCTTAACCTGAAGCACCACTTTAGCTAATGGGGCCTCCCTCTGCCGCCGTGCCGTCTGTTCTCATCCTGAAGCAAAGTTCTTAACCCGAGATACTATTTCTGGGTTAGCAGAGTCTGTAACCTGAAGCATATGTAACCTGAAGTGTATATAACCTGAAGCGTATATAACCCGTGGTATCACTGTACTCTGTATTTTTATTAGAAGTGGAAGGTGTACAGTGGTACCTCAGGTTACATACGCTTCAGGTTACAGACTCCGCTAACCCAGAAATAGTGCTTCAGGTTAAGAACTTTGCTTCAGGATGAGAACAGAAATTGTGCAGTGGTGGCGTGGTGGCAGCGGGAGGCCCCATTAGCTAAAGTGGTGCTTCAGGTTAAGAACAGTTTCAGGTTAAGTATGGACCTCTGGAACAAATTAAGTACTTAACCTGAGGTACCACTGTACATGGTTTCCCAAGTACAAATCAAGTTGGGCAAGAGGAAAATGTTCCATTATAGGCTATTGTCCTGTAAGTTTTTTCTCCCCTCAAAATATTTTCCTATGCATCCTTAAATTTGTGGAAGATGCTAAAGGACCACTTTCTCCCACATGAATCCATTCTCTAAGATTGCCATCTGAGGCCCTGTTCCAGTGCCAGCACATTCACTGGGTGAGTGGCACCTGGAGAAAAGACATTTTCTGTGGTGGCAACTCATCTCTGGAACATCCCAGGAATGTTCATCGCAACACCTTCTCATTTATCATTTGCACTTCTTTGGCTTTCCGTTAGTGATGTCATGATGCTTTGCATGATTCCATCTGCTGAGTTGTAAAATGTCTTTGCTGATTTCATGTCGTTTGGGATCGCTGTGTTTGAAATTGCTGTTTTACTGAAGGTTAAGCCATAGTGAAGGGATGCGGGTGGCGCTATGCGTTAAACCACAGAGCCTAGGACTTGCCGATCAGAAGGTCGGCAGTTCGAATCGCCACAACGGGGTGAGCTCCCATTGCTCGGTCCCTGCTCCTGCCAACCTAGCAGTTTGAAAGCACATCAAAGCGCCAGTAGATAAATAGGTAACGCTCCGGTGGGAAGGTAAACGGCATTTCCGTGCGCTGCTCTGGTTCACCAGAAGCGGCTTAGTCGTGCTGGCCACATGACCCGGAAGCTGTACGCCGGCTACCTCAGCCAATAAAGTGAGATGAGCGCCGCAACCCCAGAGTCAGTCACGACTGGACCTAATGGTCAGGGGTCCCTTTACCTTCACCTTTAAGCCATAGTGGGTGTAAACTTGAGGAAAGGCAGGACAAATAATTTCTAAAATAATTAACTAAGTCTACAAACTACTGTGAGCATTTAAATAAATAAATGTTGCTTTGAACTAGTCCTTCTCTATTTTGCAAAAACCATGGTTTTAGCTGAGCCAAGTCACGGAAAAGCACAATATTCCTGTTCCTCTCATCCTTTTCATTTTCAAGTCACACTAATATCATCACTAGATCAAGAAGAAATAATGTCTGATACCTGATCTCATCCTCACCTTTGCCTGTCTTTCCCCCTTTGTCTGTCCTTCATTGCACACTTAGAGAAAGATAACTGGGATACCACACCATTTTAAGAAGTTATTCTCGCTCTCTCACTCTGAAAATTCAGTAGGCAGCATGCCAACAGCCAGTGTGTGTGTGTGTGTGTGTGTGTGTGTGTGTGTGTGTGTGTGTTCCAATTTCATTCTCTTCTGTATCACAGCACCCATGAAAACAGGCAAACACCACTCTGCATGTTTGGAAAATTAACATCTGAACTGGATTTCTTCAGAATACAAGTGCCAAAAAAAAAGTGTACAGATGATTGGCATTCATTCAGAAAGGCAAAGTGTGGGGCAAGCTCAGCAAGCCCTGTGGCAATTGGGGAATTTGGTAAAAAGAGGGAGAGTGAAGAGAAAAGCAGAACAACAAATGGAAATATGAGGGTGGCAGCCCTACTACATTAGGAACCATTACATTAAAGGTAAAGGACCCCTGGATGCTTAAGTCCAGTCAAACTTGACTATGGGATACGGTGCTCATCTCACTTTCAGGGCGAAGGAGCTGGCATTTGTCCACAGACAGCTTTCTGGGTCACATGGCCAGCATGACTAAACCACTTCTGGCGCAACGGGACACCATGACGGAAACCAGAGCACACGGAAATGCTATTTATCTTCCCGCTGCAGTGGTACCTATTTATCTACTTGCACTGGCTTGCTTTTGACCTGCTAGGTTGGCAGGAGCTGGGACAGAGCAACGGGAACTCACTTCATCACAGGGATTCAAATTGCCGACCTTCTGATTTGCGAGCCCAAGAGGCTCAGTGGTTTAGACCACAACACCACCCGCTCCCTACCATTACATCACACCGATGGTGATATGTGACCCTACACCTTCCATCAACGAGGGCCGAAAACTAGGATATAAATGTGTGGTGATCATTATCATGATATGCCACGTGCAAATGGCTTCTAAGAGATTTACAGCCATAAAATCAATCCATAATTAAAATGCACAATAATATTAAAATATCCTCAATGGAAATATACACTAAACAGTTAAAAAAAAACAGTTAAAACAGTTAATAAAATCACAAATTCCATTCAGAGGAATGCTTGGCTAAACAGGTGTATCTTCAAGAGCTGGCAGAATGTCAACACTGATGCAGCCTTCCATATTTCAGCAAAGAACGGCATTCCACAACACCGGGGCCACCAGTGAAAAAGCTGAGCTCCATGTTACCACAAGCTGACCACCATCAGGCCGTGGCAAAACTGAATGAAAGGAAATAAATTGATAAAGCAGTCAAGCTCTTTGAAGACAGACATCTCAGCCACCTTTGGCAGATGTACAGATGACTTTCCCCACAGAATCCTGGGAACTGCAATTTGTTGAGGGTGCTGGAAATTGTGGCTCTGTGAGGGGTAAACCGCAATTCCCTGGATTCTCTGGGGGAAACCATGTGCATGAAATGTGGGTGTGTATGCAGCCTCAGAGAGCACCACTCTAACCCTTGCCTTTTGCCCATCGAACACCCACATCTCTTTGTCAAGGGAAGCAGGAGAGGACTCACCTGACTATTATTGGTTAGCCTGTCCTCCAGGGTCACACTTAGGAATCCCAATGTCCTCTGGTGTTGTTTCCCCCCTGCCTCGGCTTCTCTCTTGGTTTCCTCCAACCACTCATTTTTTCAGAAGTGCCTTCTGGGAATGAGTGCTGTTGGCTGACTCCCTCGGCAAGTGTCAGTAAGGCCAAAGTCAATGGGTAGAGGTGCGTTGACTTCACTTCTACTGCATCTTCACTGCAACTCTCCAAAATAAGCCCTAACTTCCTTCAAGCACGTTTCCAACTTTTCCTGCTTGCACGTGTTTGGACCTCCTGGCCCCCGGAGACCCCTCCTTCCTACTTTGATTTCACAAAAATCAATTTAATAGAAATGCAAAATGCAGCACTTGGGTCAATTTGCATTTAAAGGTGAATTTTAAATGACCTTCCCTTCATCAAAAGAAGGCATCAGGTTTTTCTCTGACTAAAAGAGAGCCCAATCAAGAATTAGCCACTACAGCCCTAAATTCAATGACTCACAGCTTAAGGCTTGAATGAAATTTCTGATTCAACTAGGTCTTTTCGCCTTCTTTCTTTCTTTTTCTTTTTTTTTAGAAAACATAAAATTACAGCTGTTCAGACATGACCTTTTACTTCACCTTTGCCAAGAAGGGAAGATTGGACAGAGGCGATAATTAATAAGCTTCTCCCCTCCCCACGAAGGAAAGCTTTTTAGGAAAGGCATAATAGCCACTTTGTTGAGCTGATGAGAAGCACTCTTGCTGCAGAAGACAGTTCTAATTGCCATAATAGAAGGTGTAGAAGGACTACTTTGGGTGAAAATGAAAAACAAGGAGTCGGCCACATGGGAATCGTGCAAAGCTAGGCAGCTCCCAGGAATAATGAAATCAGCTCGTTGTAGCTACCTCTTCGGTAAATATATATTGTGCATCTGCTCAAGGAAACTGGCAGCACCTTAACTTTGCACTCTCACATATTGTGATATTGTCATCATTGACCTCTTAGAGAAAAGAGCATTGCCAGGCATAATGGGAAACCAATTTTTCCTGTTTTGAGGTATGTGCTTCCGTGAGCTCTGGGTTCTCTGCTTCCCAGTCTCCATCTCTGTTCACAGCTACCTCACAGAAGAACATGCCAGCGGCTTGGCAAGTTGACTTACTGACAACTGGATTAACCCCTCAGTTCCACACTGAGGGTGTGCAATCCGACCCCAATATCTGCTGGGATGAGTGAAGTTTGAAACAGGTGGATCTGCAGCTGAGGGCTACACAAGGTGAAGTCTCGCATCCCGGCTTGGTGGCAGATGCTGCAACGTTATGTCCTCAATCACAGCTCAGCTAGAGATCAGTCTGCTGAGCTGAAGATGGCTAAACCAAAGCCAGTGTAAGTCCCTGAAAGGGGGATATCATGTGGTAGTGGAGGAGCAGGTTAGGAGAGACATACCCTTATTCCAAATTCTGTTCAGCTTGGGCACATGATCTAGCGTATGATCTACCGGTAATTCAGCTGAAGTTAAATGGACAGAAAGGATTGTGTAAGTCAAACTCTATTTTAAAGGCTTGTTTTCCCTCTTCTGGGCTTGGTTTTGCTTGGCCAGCAATAGCCCTGGCTCCTGAACTAAGTTTGAAACAGGGGTCAATTACAGGGGCATAATTTACCATGGGACAAATTATGCTGGCTTCCTATAGTTTGAACTGCTCCACCAATTATCTTTGCTGTTGTGCCAGATTTACCTATAAGCTAAACAAGCTATAGCTTAGGGCCCCACTCTCTTGGGGTGTGTGGAAATTAAAGCGTCTCCACCCCCATCGTTCTACCCGGACACTGAGGTCCAGCACTGAGGGCCTTCTGGCTGTTCCCTCACTGCGAGAAGCCAAGTTACAAGGAACCAGGCAGAGGGCCTTCTCGGTAGTGGCACCCTCCCTGTGGAATGCCCTCCCGCCAGATGTCAAAGAGAACAACAACTACCAGACTTTTAGAAGACATCTGAAGGCAGCCCTGTTTAGGGAAGCTTTTAATATTTGATGTATGACAGTATTTTAATTTTTTTTGGAAGCCGCCCAGAGTGGCTGGGGAAGCCCAGCCAGATGGGCGGGGTATAAATAATAAATTATTAGTAGCAGTAGTAGTAGTAGTAGTATTAGTAGTAGTAGTATTATTAGTATTATTAGCATTATTATTAAAGGGGGGACCTGCATGTATTATATTAATTGTATTTCAGTTCAACAATTACTTTGATAAAATACATATTTTATTATGTGAAAATGGCTTTAGATACCTATTAGGTCCATAAATTACCATATAGCATATATTCAACACAAAAAACAGCAACAATTTGTTGTTGACAAAGGACAGCTGGACATATAAAGGGTCCTATTACCTTCAGTAGCTTAGGGCTTCATCAAACCTAAATCCGGCCCTGCTTTCAACTATAAAGTATACTACAGTGGTACCTCGGGTTAAGTACTTAAATTCGTTCCGGAGGTCAGTTCTTAACCTGAAACTGTTCTTAACCTGAAGCACCACTTTAGTTAATGGGGCCTCCAGCTGCCACTGCACCGCTGGAGAACGATTTCTGTTCTCATCCTGAAGCAAAATTCTTAACCCGAGGTACATTTCTGGGTAAGCAGAGTCTGTAACCTGAAGCGTCTGTAACCCGAGGTACCACTGTACAGAGCTAGGAAGACACAATAGCTTTTTAGAGAGTTGAAGGCAGAAGAGTATTTTCTTCCCAGCGTAAACATGCCTCTCTTTTGTTGCATTGTGACATCTGGTCAACAGGTTTTTCATGCTGGACTGAATGAAAGGTCAATGAATGTGCACATTCCTCTTTCAAACTGCCTTCAACTCTGCAAAATCCATTGCCAGTCTCCAGTCTAGGAGTCAACAAGGGCCAATTATCACTTGATGTGTAATACATGCCTGAATACCAAATGCGTAAAATATGAAGAATGCATGCATGTGTTCTAAAAGAGTGAGAGAGAATACGTGTAAAAATAAAGATAACATACATACCTTCTATAGACATCAGATATTTCATAACTTGGATATGCCTACTGACTAATGGAAAGTTAAACGAAAACCAGCCCTGAATTTCTACAAAGTTAGAAATTGAAGGCCTGTCCATTGTCCAAAGAGGGAGTTTTATAGTTGAACAATTCAGAAGGCCTTGGGTGGGTTTCCTTTGGGTGCTTCTACAGTATTGTGCTTCTTCTCCTATCACAGCTGCATCCGCCACATAGATGGTTCCTGGACTGTTAGATAGGGCTGATGTGACACATCAACCTCCCTCTTACTGAGCCCTGCTCCATTCATGTTGTGCTTCTTTATAATTTTTTATTAATTTTTTCTGATTTACATTTTAGAATATTCATTTAAACAACCTTGAAATATCAATGACTTCCCTACTTCTCTTTCAATTGTTCATTTTGCATACGATAAATCCCTGCGTATTTTACATAAACTATACCATTCAGTATTCCATTATTACATCCATCAAAACTTATTTACACTGTTGAATTTATCTTAAGGCTGCCAACATTTTCGAGTGTACACAATTTGCCCCCATATATTCCATAAACATATTCTCTAAACGTACGTTCTTCTTGTTCTCTTATTCTGTATGTTAAATCTGCAAGCTGTGCATATTCCATCAGTTTACATTGCCATTCTTCTTTGGTTGGGACCTCGCTCGTTTTCCATTTTGGGGCTAACAAAACACGGGCTGCAGTAATAGCATACAGAAATAACCTTTTTTGACACCTGGGAATTCCCATCTGAATTATCCCCAACAAAGGACTTCCGGGTTAGCGCCATCGTCGAATGGCGGATTCCCTCCAAGCTCCGGAGAGAATCTGCTCAGCAGGGGTCGGGTCCTGCCGCGCCGGCGACGCGGGGACCCTTAAAAACCACGGGCGCCGAAGCCCGTGGACCTGGTGACTCAGCGGGCACCGTTTGCGCCCCCCGACCCGCGAAGGAGCCTTTTTAAAGGCTACGGGACGGGGGACGGGGAGCGGCGCGGTGCTGAGAGTCTTCTGCTTCCCCTGCCGAGCGAAGCCGCATGCCATTTGACGGAGAGCGCTGGCTTCTTCTTCTGAACATTGGGACTAAAAACAAACAACAACCCGTGAGTAATACGGAAATTGGACTTAAAAGGGAAACTCTTCCTTTTTTTGGATTCGGCACGACCGGGGAAGATGCAAAGAGGAAGTCCGTCTCCCCGTATTGTAAATAATTTAAAGCAAGGACTAGATAACTAAGGTTGAGAGAACATTCTTTTCTTAATTGGATAAAAGTTATTAATTTCACGACTGGAAAGTACAAGTAACTTTGCTGGAGGATAAGAGTTGATTGGAGAGTTAAAGTGAAACCCCCCGGGAACCGGGAGTGATCCGCGAGAGAGCCTGGTGAAGAGAAACAGATTTTGACAGCTGTCAAAGTAGCTGTCAAAGTTGGGGAATAAAAAGAGAACTTTATTTTGGTGACTTTGCTGGTTAGACTTGTTACAATTTGGATAAAATAAGGAAGAACAAGTTATTTTGACTTTTGGTTTGGAATTGGAAGGATACTAAGTAACCATAATCCCTCTAGAGGGGATTTTGGGACACTACAAGAATGGCTGCAAGTGGAAAAATACTTACTGAATTGAACAGGACTTTTTATCTCCTGGGAAAATTTCAAGAACAAAGCAATATTTTGACTACAGGGGTTTCTATATTGAAGGAGACAGTAAACACACTTATTGAAAATGGAAGGGACTTGACTCAAGGTTTTGTTTCTGAACAAAAAGCCCCTGTAGTGGAATCAGAAGCTTTTGCAGCTCAGCTGAAAAAGAAACCTGAGGAAGGGAATGGAGGAGGAGTCATATTGACGCAGAAGATCAAGGAAGGCCAAAGGCCTGTTAGGAAGGACATAAAGGAAAATAAGAATTGGGCTATCAAAATTTGGTTTGAACTGGACAATGAGGATTGAAGAGATTGCCTGATGTGGGGAATTGGGGCATTCAGACCTAAAAGGATCAAGAAACAGGATTTGAGTTCCATTTCTAAATATAGAGGTCTGGATGGAAGAAAAATGAACATCTTTGAGATAGAGCTTCTCCGAGATTTGGTGCTGGATATAAAGGACTACCAAAAAAATCGGCAAAAAGGAACTGAGAGAGAATTAAGGGCCTCGGATGTGAGGTCTCCAGGCTGACAGTAGATAGACTGATGGATATTGGGGATCGAAACCGGGAAAGGGGGGTTGGAGTTTGGGAATCCAAAGGCTGTACAATTATATTTTGAACTTTTCTTTTTTCTCTATTTTGTTTTGTTATGAGTATAAAAAGGGGAATTCGTGGAAGGGAATTGGGGTCGACCCTAGAAAAAGATTTTAATGTTTAAAGACTGTGGAGTGTAAAGGGAAAGTGGTTATATGAAATGAACTAAACTGAATAACGGGCTAAATATAATAAGATCAAATACTTGGGATAAGAACTTGTTGAACTAAATAAACAGAAATGGAATACAAGAAGGGGAGGTGTGGGGAGGTCTCGGAAAGATGTTATTGAAAGTAAGGTTTAAATGTAAATGTTTCTTTTTTCTTTTTTCTTTTTTTGGATTTTCTGAAAATTTTAATAAATATGATTTTTTTAAAAAAATTGAATTATCCCCAACAAAAAGGACTATGGTTTTGGGGGGGAAGTACTTTTAAACATTTTTTTCAATTCATTATAAATTGTTCCCAATACTCTTTTGCCCTTTTACAGGTCCACAACGTATGATAGAACGTACCCTCAACCTTATTGCATCTCCAGCACTTATATGATTCAGTCTTGTACATCTACTTGCAGTTAAATACCATCTGTAAATCATTTTTATGTAATTCTCCTTCAAGGAATAACATGCTGTAAACTTCAGATCGTTCTTCCAAAGTTTTTCCCAGAGATTCAAATCTATATTATGTCCTATATTTATTGACCATTGTCTCACAGAAGCTTTGACAAGCTCGTGTTTTGTTTCCCCATTTATATTGCACTTCTGGATCAGATTACCAGTTCCTTCACTTTTTGTTCAAACATGAAACCAGGCGGATGTAAGAATGTAAAAGGAACCGGCAGCAAGAGTATTGTTTGCCCAGAAATGGAAGCAAGAAGAAATTCTGACGAAAGAAGAATGGCAGGCAAAATTAATGGACTATGCAGAATTGGACAAAATGACAGGAAGGATTTGAAACCTGCGGGACCAGAGATTTACAGAAGACTGGAAGAAGTATACAAATTATTTGAAGAGCAACTGTAATCAACAAATTACACTAGTAGGACTACAAGAAGTTTTGTAAGGAGAAATATACGAAGTGTTACAAAGTAGAAAAAGATAGAGATACTGTTTATGAGTTTGAAATGTAAGAGGGAAAATAAGAAATGCATACTAAGAGATTAGATTGGAAAATTTTCAGACAGGACTAATGGAAGTCAAAAAAATTGAATAAGATGTAAAAGTATGTTTAATTACTGTTGAAAATGATATGTTAAAACACACACACACACACACACACACACACACACACATATGTATGTGTGTGTGTGTGTGTGTGTGTGTATATATATATCGCAGAACACAAGAATGCCGTCAAAAAAGAAGAAAAAACTTCCTCTCTTTACCAACACATGAAAGAAACAGGACACGAAATTAATTTTGCAGATTCCAAATTGCTCTTTAACATGGAACATCACCACAAGAGAATAATCATGGAAGCCATCGAGATAGAGAAACACCCTCACAACATGAACAAGCGTGACGACACGTCCCGCCTGCCAGACATCTGGAAATTAGCCCTCCCCACAAAAACCGACACCAGAACCAGAGGCACACAGAACGCCATCTCCAATCAACCACACCAGACCCAAACCCAGACCCTCTCCACAGATAAATTACAGACACCATCCAGTAGCCAAAGCATAGTGGCACCTCCGGATGCTGCACCCCCCTGCAATCCCTACACAGATCTGGCTGGCACAGGGCACAAAACCACAGCTCGCCCCTATACACGAAGCCAAGCCAGAGCACAACTAAGTGCAGTACAGCCATCTTCTCAGAAAAAAACACACACCAGCTCAAGAGGTCAAGACACGAAAGCTTTAGCAACTAATCCACACCTAATGACCCTCCTAAGTGGTACTCAGAATATCACTCAAGAAATCACTCAAGATATCCCTCAAGTAATTAATGAACAAAAGAAGAAAAGGCACAATAACCTGGGAACTTCCTCTCTGCCCAGAACGTTGGAGGCTATACACCACACCCCCTCAACAGTATTTATAGGAACTCAAACACGGAGATCCTGCTCTGTTCTAGTAACAAGAAGCCGAAAGCACCAGCCTGAAGATGACGAGTGAGACCTCGTCGAAACGTCGCCTAGACACCCCAACTCTTACACGGGAAGATACCCGAAGACACCAAAACCTGCATATATATATAGATATATAGATATATATATATATATAGATAGATATATATATAGATATATAGTTCAACCTGCTGCTCTCACAGTGGCCAAACAGTGGAGGAATGATCATTTCAAAAATAAAATTGGAGGACCAAGTGTCTGCTTTCACGCCATTTGAAAGTATTCTGAAGTGCCAACCTTAGAACACTTGCAACACAGCATATTTTTTCATGGAAAAATATTACAGTGGAAATTGTGAAAAACCGCCACACATGCAAAAATAAACACTGACTTAGTCAGCAATGGCATTTTTTGACAGTGTGCTGACATCCATCCAAGGTGGAAGGCTGGGGGGACATCTGTTCACACAAAACGATCTAAGATTCCGCTATTTATGAATTATATGCCTTTTCAAAAGTATCTAAGTACAGTGGTGCCCCGCAAGACGAATGCCTCGCAAGACGGAAAACTCGCTAGACGAAAGAGTTTTCCGTTTTGGAGGTGCTTCGCAAAACGAATTTCCTATGGGCTTGCTTCGCAAGACGACAATGTCTTGCGAGTTCCTGCTGGGTTTTTTTTCCCTTTCCCCCCCCCCTTTTTCTAAGCCGCTAAGCCGCTTATCAGCTGATCCGATCAGCAGATAAGCCGCTAAAAGCCGCTAAAAGCCGCTAATAGCGCTAATCCGCTAATCCGCTAATCCTTCAATGGGCTTGCTTCGCAAGACGAAAAAACCGCTAGACGAAGAGAATCACAGAACGGATTCTTTTCGTCTTGCGAGGCACCACTGTATATGGTGAGTAGATTTAAAAGAAACAGTTGGAAGGAGTCAGTCCTTTTCTGAACTTTGTGTGTAACACTGGAGCCAATCACAGGGAAAGGAGGCGGCATCACTGAGAAGACTCTTGTCAGTGGCTGACACAAGGCTCCCCTTTCATGAAGATTGGCTCCTGGAGAAGTCTGTTGTTAGGGGAAAACAACACACAGGGATGGAGAGCAAGTCAGGATGATGTTCAGCACAGAGGAGAGGAAGAACAGGGTGCAGTTATGAAGAAGAGAATTTGGGGAGAGACCAATGAAGGTGGGAGAAGTGGAGGAGAGAGGGGTTTGGAGCAGGCAGAGATGAGGGACAGTGAACAAGAAAGTAGGAAAGGGGAGAACATGGATTGAAGGTTGGGCTCATTCAGTAGAAAACAGAAGAATGTCACATGCTGGTGAAGTATGAGGAGCAATAGGGAGGATTAAGGACTGAAACTAGACAACTGGTTATCTTTTATAGATAGGTTGAGAGCCTGGCACACACGGTTACTTTGAGTTCCAAGTCATGAGCAGCTGCCTGCCATCTACTGTAGTACTCCTTTTTCTTCCAGGAATGTAGAAGGAATGCCAGGGCCAGGAACATACAAATCATTTGTGTATGGTCAGAATAGTCAGGCAATGGAAGCAAAGACAAGGGTGAACACCCTGAAAAACTTAGAGGCAAGACCCAGAGTTGATGGAGATGCTGCAGTGCATCAGACCACGAGTCTGAACAACGAGAGGGAAGTGAGCAGTTGGGTTTTGCCTGGTAGCCTTATGCTTAGCTTAAGTTCAGGGTAATGTGCCGTTTCATGCCTTGATGGACTTTATAGAAACCAGTTTTGGGAACTGGGCTTTCTGCAGGCTAACTTTGCCTGGCATCCCGCAAGAATGAATTGAACACACAGTGCAGCTGGGGTGCTTAGCTTTGCCCTCTTAGTCTTAATGTTCCTTTATGAAGGTATATCTGTTACTAGACTAAGATACTTAGGCTGCTTTTAGGCTTACTTTGCAATGTGTTGTTTAATAATACTGTCCTGCATATTATGTGTTCTGCAGACTAGCTGTGGGAGTTGTTTTCCTTCATTCTTGTGCATGAATAAAATGTGTGGCCTCCAACTGGCAGAATTCGAGACCAGGGAGAAGAGCTCGTGGAAGAAGATTGGAGGAAATTTAAAACTTATTTACAGAAACATTGTAAAATTTTTGAATGCTGATGACGTTGAAATGAACTGAAGGGGTTCTAGCAACAAGGTAAAATGTAAGATGGGATTGATAATAGATAAGCTAAATTGAATATGAATTTGCTGAACCAAATTTTAAAAAAGGGATACAAAAAAGGGAGGCGTGAGGAAGTCAGGAAAATAAGTTAACTAAAGATGAGAAATTAAAGTTTTGTTTTGTTTTATATGTTTTTTTTCTTTTTTGTGTTTAATGTTTGTATTTTTGTATTTTGTAATTTTGTATTTTTCTGTTTTTGTATTTTTCTGAACTTTTCTGTTGATAAAACTTAATAAAATGTTTTTTTAAAAAATGTGTGGCCTCCAAACCACAGCTGCCCTTTGAAAGAGGAAGCTGGTGCCGAAAGTATGGTTGACAAAAAAAAAAAGCATTGGAGGAAGAGGCAGTGAGAGAATCTGCTCCTTATGGTTAATGCATCTTTGAATGTTTTCTCTTCTGAAGATCCAATACAGAACTTCTATACAGTGGTACTTTGGTTTACAACCATAATCCATTCCGGAGGTCCATTTGTAAACCAAAACCGGTTATAACCCAAGATGCGCTTTCACCAATGGCGCCTCCCAAAATTTTTTGTCCGTGATCCAAAAAAATGGGTTGTCATCCAAAAAAAAGGTTGAAAACCGGGACACGCACTTCCAGGTTTGACGTGTTTGTAATCCAGAACGTATGCAAACCAAGACGTATGCAAACCAAGGTACCACTGTACTTTTGTAAAAAGCAGCCCCTTCAAAGATTACACGACTTGCAGTACAAGCCTATGCAGTTCTACTCAAAGGAATACAATTGAAAGGAGTTTGGAACAGGGGTTAACTAGCAGAATTTACCCTGCTGTATATTATGCTGCTTTCTGATATTTTGGCTTGCTCGGTCCCAGCTCCTGCCAACCTAGCAGTTCGAAAGCATGCCCAAAAAAAGTCTAAGTAGATAAATAGGTACCGCTCCAGCGGGAAAGTAAACAGCCTTTCCATGCGCTGCTCTGGTTTCAGTTTTCCATTGCACCAGAAGCAGCTTAGTCATACTGGCCACATGACCCAGAAAAACTTTCTGTGGACAAACGCCAGCTTCCTTGGCCTGTAAAGCGAGATGAGCGCCACAACCTCAGAGTCGTTTGTGACTGGACTTAACTGTCAGGGGTCCTTTACCTTTTTTATATTATGCTGCTTTCTGATAATTTGGCTTGCTCAACCTGATAACGTTGCAGCTGAGGTGGGGGAAGAGTGTTTGGGGTTTCCCCCCTCTCAGTTACTTATTCCTTGAGGACGTAAAATTCTACAGTTGTTAAAGCTTAAACAACTCTTTTCAGTCGCCAAATACACCCCAACACACACGTATAAAACTTGTGTGCATTTATAAACCTGAAATCCAATAACACTATTTTATTTTCAAAAGTTGCCTTTGCTGAAGCCAACTGAGTTTCCTCCTTTGACTCGTGTGACATCAGAATCGAATGCCACCCTTTCCTTCTCAGTTAATATATTCTGCCTCAGTGCATAGTTCCTTTTCTTAAACAATATGTTTAGCTGGTGTATAAAACTATACGGCATGAAATTCTGTGGCATGACTGCTGTGCAATCACCTTTTTGAGGGGGGAATGTATATATTCCTTTCAATACAAGTAAAAACTGCCAGCTCAGATCTTTCCGGTGATCTCCTAAAAAACTTGAGAGAAACTTTGTAAAATGAGACCTTCAGTGTGGAAACTTGAAGTGTGACCATTCATGCAGAAAAGCCATTAGCTGCGATTTCACCTCTTTCCACCCAGATCTCTGCAGCTTATCGTTCACAATGGGCCAAAAACACAGGGGTGTAAACAGGGTGGGGGGAGGGGGGTTCTGTTGTTTTTACGAAATGATTGAGTTGGAATGATTGGAATTTTAGAGTCATGGGGTTATTGGACAGTAAAAAATTATTTGGAGGGCTGTACCCTTCCAAAGTTGAATAGACTCAGTATTTACGAAGTAAAAAAGATAAAGAACCCCTGGACAGTTAAATCCAGTCAAAGGCGACTATGGGCTTGTGGTGCTCATCTTGCTTTCAGGCCGAGGGAGCCAGCGTTTGTCCACAGACAGCTTTCTGGGTCATGTGGCCAGCAGGACTAAACAGCTTCTGGCACAACGGGACACTATGACGGAAACCAGTTCACACAGAAACGCTGTTTACCTTCTTGCTATAGTGGTACCTATTTATCTACTTGCACTGGTGTGCTTTTGAACTGCTAGGTTCGCAGGAGCTGGGACAGCAACAGGAGCTCACCCCGTCACAGGGATTCGAACCGCTGAGCTTCTGATCGGCAAGCCCAAGAGGCTCAGTGGTTTAGACCACAGCACCACACACATCCCTATTTACGAAGTAAATCTCTGCAAGAAAGCCAAATGCATCCCACCATAAGCACCACTTCTAAAACATGCTTTGACCTCTTCAAGACTCCACTGTAGGAAATTTCTGCCTTGAGCAAAATTTCTTCTATTTTTCAATCAGCGATTCTCTGGCTGTGTCATAGTGAGACTTTCTAAGCACAGAAAGGCTCCCAAGGAATGCTTACTCCCAAGGAGTGCTTACTCTACAGGTTGTGCCCCTGGAGATGGATAATTTTATGAGATCCTCTTCTGGATTCCATCACCTGCTGAGGCTAGGTGGATCATGACTAGGGGACAGGCCTTCTCTGTAATGGCAACCCAATTTCAGACACATTCCCTGTTCTGGCACTCATGGCAATGTCTTCTTTATGTCCGGTGAAAACATTTATTTTCACCCAAACACTTGATGATGACAATGATGAATAGTTAATTTTATCTATGAATCCCTCAAATCTCAAAGTGGTTTCAATAAAAACAGAACAGAACATTAAAAAAACTTCCCTAAACAGGGCTGCCTTCAGATGTCTTCTAAAGGCTGCATAGTTACTTATCTCCTTGGCTCAGAGGTCACATAATTACAAACCTTCCAATATATCTCTGATGAAAATAGGGACATCCTAAGGGAAAGCAGAACATTCTGGGATCAAATCAGAAACTGGGACGGCTTCTGTAAATCTGGGACAGTCGCTGGGAAATAGGGACACTTGGAGGGTCTGGTAGGCTAATATACCTGAAGGAGCGTCTCCACCCCCATCATTCAGCCTGGACACTGAGGTCCAGCTCTGAGTGCCTTCTTGTGGTTCCCTCACTGTGAGAGTGAGGTTACAGGGAACCAGGCAGAGGGCCTTCTCGGTAGTGCTGCCCACCCTGTGGAACGCCCTCACATCAGATGCCAAGGAAATAAACAACTATCTGACTTTTAGAAGACATCTGAAGGCAGCCCTGTTCAGGGAAGTTTTTAATGTTTGATGTTTTATTGTGCTTTTAATATTCTGTTGGGAGTCGCCCAGAGTGGCTGGGGAAACCCAGCCAGATGGGTGGGGTATTATCTATTTATCTATTCATTTATTTCTATTATTATTATTATTATTATTATTATTATTATTATTATTATTATTATTATTATGAAAGTAACTGCCCAAAGTGAGTGTAGATTAAAATGTAGAGTGCCTAAAAGTGTAGATTAAATTTCTTGCAAATTGGGATGTTATCAACTGTAATTTTAAGTTTTGCTGATTTCTCTGGTACATATGCATAAACAACTAAGACCAGCTTTAATTGTTGGTATCTGATAAATCACCAGCCTTTAGTATAAGATAAATAACCATTATTGTGACCACTTTCTTAGCTGCATGTCTCTGTAAGCACCTGTGCACAAGAGCTTTCGTGTTAATAAATCCTGATTGTCACAGCAGTCTGTGAATAGAAGCCCACTTCATTTGTTCTAATCCTGGGAAGTGATCAGGCCCTGCAGCCACAGCCAGGCATGTCCACACAAGGATGATTGATTCAATTACATCAGGCAATTTAACACTTCACACAAATTACTTTACTATTACCAAGTAAAGACCAGAGGGATAATGTAAACAACATATGTTCACGGATTATGATCATTCTGTCTGTAAAAACAATGCTACACCCCATTAAATGTTATTTTAAATCTTAGCTAAATGAACTTTAAAGAAACGGGAATGAATTATCAAATAGACTGTTCCTTTGAGCAACAAAACCTTTCCCTTTGCAGGCCATGTTGGAATTAGGTTGTGAATTTATCTAATTATACACATTTCTGCAAAACTATGTTCTCTAATAAAGTGCATTTTAAAATGTTGTTTTCTCTGTGTTCATTGCTCAGCCGGAGAAACTGAATTGCAAAATTATGAGAACTGCAAAATTCAAAGGACAACAGTGTTTTGGTTCACATCTTGTTACTGAAAGTGCAAAATAGGTAGGTTTGCCTTTAAATATGAACTGAAACAATTTCCTCCCATTGCTACCTTAGTTGTCAACAGTTACAGGGAGAAGGTCAGGGGGTCCAAAACTCAGAATGAGTTTAGGCTTGCAAGAGATGTATGTATGTACCGTATTTTTCGCTCTATATGACGCACTTTTTCCCTCCTAAAAAGTAAGGAGAAATGTGTGTGCGTCTTATGGAGCAAATGCAGGCTATGCAGCTATCGCTGAAGCCAGAACAACAAGAGGGATGGCTGCACAGCCTCTTCAACAACATTTGATTCAGAATTTTTTTTTCTTGTTTTCCTCCTCTAAAAACTAGGTATGTCTTATGGTTGGGTGCGTCTTATAGAGCGAAAAATACGGTATGTATGAATGAATGAATGAATGAATGAATGAAGGTTTCTTTGGCTGTGCTTAAAGAAAGAGGGAGAACAAGCAAATAGTAGGTCCTCTGCGCAGAGAATATTTTAATTGGGGAGAAATGCAACTGGGGGGACAGGGAAAACTGCTCAAGACCAACTTTGAACTCAGCTACATTGGCAAAGAAAAAGTGCTTTATATGCATTGTACAGTATATGCATTATAACACTGTGACACCAAATGGCTCTGTGGAGTTCCATTTTTGCCAATCCAATTTCTCATACAAAGTTTGCAGCGTGTTTTCCTGAGACGCTTCTTTGAAGTGTCTAGATCCAGCCTTTGCCTAGGTCTTCAGCCAAAAGGAAAGCAGTGCCCAACCTGACGATAATAGAATAAATGATGCAAGAAGGGAGCTGAGGTGGTAAGGGAACATCTTGCTACTTTAAATAAATTCACATCTCCAGGACCTGATGAGCTGCACCCAGAGGTTGTAAAGGAGCTTGCAAATGTAATCTCAGAGGCACTGCGTATAATCTTTGAGAATTATTGGAGAACAGGTGAGGTCCCTGTGGAGTGGAGGCACAATTCTATGATTCTATCATGTTGGGTTTATGGACCGCAATAAAGCTGTGTGTGTGTGTGTGTGTGTGTGTGTGTGAGAGAGAGAGAGAGAGAGAGAGAGAGAGAGAGAGAGAGAGAGAGAGAGAGAGAGATTCGAACTTTTTCTTGGCAAACACAAGATCTCTTGGGGGGCGGAAGGAGTTTCTCCAAATAGGCACATTTTTCAAATAAACATATATTTTGATACAAAGATTTCTCCCTCGGTGGACTAAAAGTCAGATGTTTATGATAACATAACATTGCTTTGGTCTTCCTTTATTGTTATGTTTATGATAACATAACATTGCTTTGGTCTTCCTTTAAGTTCTAGCCACAAATTGTTCAGTAAACACAGGCATCAAGCTGCCATTTCCTCAGGTAGTTAATCCATCTTTGACCATACTGTGGGTCTTGTGGATTCCAGCTATGCGGGCCATGTTGAATTGCAACCTTTTGCGTTAGCAGTCATAAATGAATCAGTTCCCGCTGCAAGATTTCTCCTACATTTCAATGAGTAAGAAGCTGAGGTGGCTGCATTGAAAATTTCCTGGCACGTGTTGATTTACTAGAATACCTTAATGTAATTGTTTTCAGATATATATGTGGTATTTAACACATCCACATTTACATAAAGATTTTTGTTTAATCTGTGGAAAGTCTTTAGCACCCTCTAATGGTAAAAACCTGTTATCCAAAACCATACACAAAACCAAATAATCAAGAGAACTTCACTGTGTTCCGTTACATTTGTGGCCGAATACACAAACTAATTGACCTTCAATGTGTGTACAGAATTAGCAGACGGCGTGCAATTTATAAAATGCTGAAATGTGAGATTCAGTTGTTCAAAAGCTAGTACCATTGAAACAAAGGAGGTTTGTGGATAGTTTCAAAGAAATCATCAATAGATCTGGAAATCAGCCCTGAACTATCCACAAACCTCCAGCTCTTCAGATCCTGAAGCTGAGACTCCAATACTTTGGCCACCTCATGAGAAGAGAAGACTCCCTGGAAAAGACCCTGATGTTGGGAAAGATGGAGGGCACAAGGAGAAGGGGACGATGGAGGATGAGATGATTGGATAGTGTTCTCGATGCTACCAGCATGAGTTTGACCAAACTGCGGGAGGCAGTGGAAGACAGGAGTGCCTGGCGTGCTCTGGTCCAGGGGGTCACGAAGAGTCAGACATGACTAAACGACTAAACAACAACAACAAGATCTGGGGCAATGGGCTGTAAGAGAGAGATGGCCATGAATCTCCTCCTCTTTCTGAACAAAGTCCCGGAAAGTATGCTCTCCCTCTCTTTTTCAGAGTTTTTTGAACATGGTCTGAACTCTCTGTCCTCTCCATTGTTTTTTGTAGAAGTCCATCTTGTGTGTTTACAGCTGAGATGCAGTAAATAAAGTTGTGCAAACTGCAAAATGAACACACGCAAAGAAACACCTCATATATCAAAAGGCTACCTGTCACGGGTGACGGTCGGGTCACCAACTGTCATCAAACAAACTAAGCACACAAACTGCCGAAGACAATGCCAGCTTGAAAGTCATTTAAAATACACAGCTGTTGCCCTTTGCTGTGCTGGCCAGGGTGTTGCACGGCATTATTACAAGACAGACAAAGACATTTCTAGCCTAGCATATCTCTTTGTGATATTATGAACGGGGCACATGCCCATTTACAAGATGCACACAGCGAATGTTTTGTGCTAAGTTTACTGAAGCCGTGGCAAACAGAATGCTCGGCTGTCTCAATTGCTCGACTACAGAGAATTTGCCAGCCATCTAAATTACTTCTGAAAGACTGAACGCATTTAGGAAGATAATCGAAAAGAGCGGCCAGGTAACAGCTATCACCCCGTAACAAGAGATCAAGGCCGTTTATGATCAGCCCAGCATCTATTAAACTTCTTTATTTCCTTTTCCTTTTCCTCAAACTTGAGTTGCAAGAAAGCATAGCAAGACGTGCTAGCCATCTGTCTCGAGAGAGAATGGTATAATACAGACTTACCTTCCAGAACATTTTAAACATTACTAAGCATGTGAAATTCTTTCAATGCTCAGGAAAACTACTGTATTTTTTGTGTATAACACACACTCCACCCATGTATAAGATGCCCCCTATTTGGGGGGACTCAAAATTAAGAAAATGGGGGGAAATTGCCCAGAGTTGCTGAGCTTTTTGGGGGAGTGGCCCAGAGTTGTTGTTCTTTTGCTGATCACCCACCCAATTGCCGTAGCGACAGCCAATCAACACCAGTCCCTGCCGCAGCCACCAATAACACGCCTAATAGCCGCTGACAATCTCCGGCTCGGGGAAACAACCAATCCCACGTCCTCCCTATGCACTATCCATGTATAAGACGAGCCCCAATTTTTAACATAATTTTTTAATAAAAAAAAAAACCTTGTCTTGTACATGGAAAAGTACAGTATATAGAAGTCTATATTTTGTAAAAATAGGAACCAGGTATCTGATTTTAAAGGCCAATCAACACACCCAACTTAGGACCAAACTAGACATGACAGGCCAGCCAAACATATTTTTGTCCACCGCCCCCATTCACTCTTCACAGAAAAGGAAGCATGCAGAGCAATGGAATGAAACCTCTCTTATCCCCTGCCTTGCCTTGTTGCACTCTGTGGTTTTAAGCAATTTTCTCCCAGCATGCATGGTGAGAGAAGCAGTATCTCAGCACAACCTGTGCTCCCAACTCATGTATGTCTGTTTGAGCATCAGGTCATTTGGGCATATAAACAAAGCACAGGCTTTGAGGGCAGAGCAACAACCCCACAACAACAATAACCCTACTTGTTACTGGCCCCAACAACATCACACATACCATCTCGGGACTATTTAATTGCTCATCATCTAACATTGTGTATGCCATCAAATGCCAACAGTGTCCTTCAGCTCTCTATATTGGACAAACAGGCCAAACCTTACGCCAAAGAATAAACGGACATAAATCTGACATCAAGAATCACAAAACAGAGAAACCAGTAGGAGAACACTTCAATCTCCCAGGACATTCTATACAAGATCTCAAAGTAGCTGTTTTACTACAAAGGAATTTCAGAAATAGACTGGAAAGAGAAGCTGCTGAATTGCAATTCATTACCAAACTTAAAACCATGGAGAGACCTGGTTTGAACAAAGACATTGGATTCTTATCTCATTATACATGACTTAGCCATTTTTCACCTTCTCACCCCTTGCCTTTTCCTGTAAGACCTATTGCAGTTGTTAAGAGTCGTCAACAGGCTCATCTCAGCTATCTGCCAATCTCCCATTCCCACCACCCTTCTGAGTAATACCCCTCCCCACCTTCTCTCTATATAGAAGGATCTGGCAACTTCTGTTTCAGTGTATCTGAAGAAGTGTGCATGCACACGAAAGCTCATACCAAGAACTAACTTAGTTGGTCTTTAAGGTGCTACTGGAAGGAATTTTTTTATTTTGACTATGGCAGACCAACACGGCTACCTATCTGTAACCCCTACTTGTTAGAATTCTTGCCCCGTGTTGCAGTCATGGGATTGGTTTTCACATGACGGTGTATGTTTTCATTCCACATCGTGGGAAGTGACGGAGACAGGATGTTTTTATTACTGTGTTTCCATGATGTAGGAATGTTGTCCTTTGTTCTCTCTCTTTGCTGTCTGATGCTGAAGAGGAAGGAGCTGAGTTACGATGCTCCGAGTGTGTATATGCAAATAAACGTAGTTTAGCCAAAATGCTGTGCTACTGAGTCTGTCACTCGAACTGCCAACACTCTGAAGAAGAAGAAGAGAAGAAGAGTTTGGATTTGATATCCTGCTTTATCACTACCCTAAGGGGTCTCAAAGCGGCTAACAATCTCCTTTCCCTTCCTCTGCCACAACAAACACTCTGTGTGGCGAGTGAGTCTGAGAGACTTCAGAGAAGTGTGACTAGCCCAAGGTCACCCAGCAGCTGCATGTGGATGAGCGGGGAAGCGAACCTGGTTCACCAGATTATGAGTCCACTACTCTGAACCACTACACCACACTGGCTACTAGTCCTACTAGTCCTAAAGTGTGTTGATGCTTCTTGGTATCAGTCGCTGTGATGTTTGGGCTGGAGAAAGACTTTGAGTCTCCCAAACGACCAACCAGGAGGGAGAGAACATGCAACTGAACTTAAAGGCCAATCACTGCTGTGACAGGGTCGGGAAACTCTGCGATTTACACTGGCTGATCCTGAAGTCTTCCCAGGGGCTGAGGTGTCCCTGTGATGTACAGACTACTCACAGAGGATATAGATGAGCATTATGAGAGGCAGGAGTAACCTGATGTGGTAATGGGCATATCTAACACGAAGGAGATTTAATTCCAAGGTAAAGAACTCAGTTCTGAGGAAGCGTTCAACCCTCTGTATATAATCCTGGATTCATGGATTAACCACATTGACTCAGGAGTGGAGAATGAAAACGGTACGTCCTGCTACAAGTAATTTCATTTATGCCTAGCCACTCAGTTGCACATTTTTTAGTTGATACAAATTTCTCCCACTGAAGATCATCTAGGGTATGCCAAATTAGGTGCAATATAGCGCATGAGAAAGCCCGCTAGAATTCCAGCAATTAAAAGTAAATGTAACTTCACATTGATTATAATCCTTCCCCGAGATCACCCAAATTGCATACAGTTTCTTTCTAAATTAGTCTTAATTAGCATCCAATCCAAATTTAATAAGGGGAGTTATTTCATGTATATAATTGTTCATAGGCAAAACATTGTGCAATAATCATCATTAGGATGGAACACATTTGTGTTGCTCAGGATTATTTAGCAGTCTCCAGTGTGGAACTGATTGTCAGAAAGTCAGAAATTGCATGTCACTTGAAGAAAAATGGAGGGGGGGTGCCTGCAGAGTTCTTGAAGGAGAGTTTGACCTCCAAACAACACAACTTTCACAGGCCCATCCTCTGCCCAGTCACCTTCCTGTCCCTGTTGCCCAACCTTTCCCTATTCACTTTCCTCTTTTCAACAGGACAGGTGATATTGACACTCAAGGCAGTGCCCCCAGGCTGGCTTTGAAACTGCACTTTCAGGGACAGCATGTGAGAATTCAGCTTCTGCACCACCCCATCACATCACAGTCAAAGACATAATTTCACAAAATAATAACCAGTCAGATCATTGAGTAAGCCTTCTGTGTGTCTGGCGTTCAGCCTGACCAGTCTTTGTTGCAAAGCCAGATTCTTCTTGGGGTGCTTCTGGATGGGGCTGGGAGGGACTTAATTTGTGAATGGGTTATTATACTGATAGCAGGTCACTGTAAACAGGTTTGTTCATTTGTATGCTTACTGTGTTTTCCCCAGAAAGGGTTGATCTAGCTTAAATTGGAGAATTTTTATGCCAATAACATCCTGTAGTTGCCACAAAAAGCTCAGGTGTGTGAGAAGCACTGTTCCATCATAAACACCTGTCTGGAAGCATCCCCGCTCTTTTGTTCTTTGATCTAAGTAACCGAGGAGATAGGACTTACTAGAGTTTCATGCCAAGCTTCACCTTGCTTCTTGGGTCCTCTGCTGTTCAGTTGGATCTCAGGAGCACATCTTTCAGAAGATTGTAATTACGATTCTAAGAAGATTGGATAAGACCCATTGCACTGCAAATAGAACAACTGGAATACCAGGAAAAATTCTGTTCCATTTCCATCTTTGACAGATGCCATGTAACCTTAGCTCAAGCATTACATGGTGCCATTTTCGAAGCAGCAGATCGCCATCTTCCACAATGTTCTTGAGAACTTCATTTCAGTTTCCCAGCAGCATCATGCTGCTTTTTGAAATACTATGTAAAATAGGATATTACAAGAGGAGTGCCATTGTTTCAGCCCTTCAGTATTTATGAGTTGCTTCCTTGTAGATGAACAGTTTCCTTTGCTTTGTCATCCTGCAAACATATTTTATGGAATGTTTTTACTACTGCTTTGAAGTTGGCAGATCTCCCAGAGAGATACACAACTGGGCGTTATCTGGAAATAAACATGAAATAAAGCAAGCACCCACCTCTGTTCAGCTTTATAGCCCACAAAACCCCTTACGTTTGACAAGCAGAAATGTGCAGGCCACTAAAGTAATAACAATGGATCTTCTCTAGCAAAGTTTAGAATTCTGCTATGCTAATGTTAAGCCAACATGTATATCTTGGCTTAACAATATGAATGAGCTTCATGGTCCTACACATAGCAGCTTTGATCCTCCCTTTATGCAAGCTAGGATGCATGTTGCGAAGTCTTGGTTAGCTATAGTTATTTATTTCGTGTGTTTATTATGATTATATATTTGTCTGGCCCTTAAGGATATAGAAATCCATCTAAGGCTGCTCGCAAATAAATTCAAAGCACCTTAATAAAAATCACAAGGGAAAAAATGCTAAAACATTACAAGTCACACGCATGAAACATTGTACTAAGCTTTCACCTGGGTGAGAATCATCTCACAGTCTTTGACAGCATTGACTCTGCAGCCTTCAAGCAAGCAGACTTGCCTTATTATCGCTCCCTAGCATCCCCCTGCCAGAGGATTGCCTCCTTCCATTCACCACTTTGCCTCCTCCAAGTAGAAGAAACCTGGGCAGTGCTGAATGTCACATCCAATGCCAGGTGTGTCCTGCTGGAAATAGAAAAGGGCTTTCCCCTTGGCCTGCCTTTATATCCACTCAGTTGCCAAATGCTTTTGTGACATCACAAGAAAGCCATAGCCAATGGCAACACCTGGCAATCTTCATTGCTTTGAGCCTCACAATGGCGGGTGGACCTATCAGTGATTGTGTGCTTGTTTATTCAGGACATGGGTGGTGCTGTGGTCTAAACCACCGAGCCTCTTGGGCTTCACAGTCAGAAGATTGGCAGTTCAAATCCTTGTGATGGAGTGAGCATAGGAATTCGTTCATTTTTAATTTTTTTTTCAAAATACAGTCCGGCCCCCCACAAGATCTGAGGGACAGTGGACCGGCCTACTGCTAAAAAAGTTTGCTGACGCCTGCCCTAAACTATAGATTAATGGCTTTTGCACAAGCCAGGATATTAAGCCAACTTTAAACTTTGGCTTCGTATCCCAGCTTCTTTAGTAGCCTTTCAACCATAGTTTTCCAGTTTGGACATAATGAGAAACTATAGTCAACTGAATATTTCCTGGCGTGTTCATTTTCTCCTGCAAGGAGAGGGATGAAGTGGCTGCATGCAGAGCCAAGAAGCTCTTTCCTATTTTGGCTTATTAAACTGAGATTATCATCATCCCAATGTAGCCAGTGTGCTGAAACCACACATTGCTGCAATGTGTGCTTGAATAAATTGCATTATTGAATGCAATGAATCTATTTGGTTAGGCAAAAAGAAAGTATTGTTCCTAGGATATTATGGTATCGCTGCTTGATGCATATTAGAATGATTTCCATCTCTAACAGCAGCAAACCAGATGCAAGACCATTGTTTGCACTGATTTTCCCCAATTTTCTCTCCCAACAGCACCTCCCATCCTATATCTCCCCCTTGAGGGTCCTTTTCTGACCTGGTGCTCGTGCTCCTTCACCATCTCCCTGCACTGGATACAACACAGTCAATAAATTACTGAGCTATTGCATTATAATAGGGAAGAAACAGCACGACTTCATTTGGAGTTTGATTCCGCCTGCATTGAAGATGTGAAACATTCTGAAAGCGTGGCAGAGAAAATTACTTGAACTCAATTGGAGATGCCACCCGCTGGTACCATGATAAAGGATGGCAGGCTGAGAGGAAACAGAAAGCCAGCAGCTTCGCTCCTCAAAGCACGCTGCACCTGGAAGGGTGAGGATGGTGACAACTACATTCCCAACACTGGCTTGGTGCCACGCTTAGAGAATATTGAAATCAATGCATGACTCTAGCTGGACTCAGGCAATTGCACAAAGAAATGAAGGGTTAAACCAGAGGTGGAGACAGAGGTGCACACAAAAGCCACAGTCCCAACAGCCCTGGTCATATTATTATTATTATTATTATTATTATTATTATTATTATTATTATTATTATTATTACAGTGGTACCTCGGGTTACAGATGCTTCAGGTTACAGACGCTTCAGACTCTGCTAACCCAGAAATAGTACCTCGGGTTAAGAACTTTGCTTCAGGATGAGAACAGAAATTGTGCAGCGGCGGCGTGGCAGCAACAGAAGGCCCCATTAGCTAAAGTGGTGCTCCGGGTTAAGAACAGTTTCAGGTCAAGAATGGACCTCCAGAAAGAATTAAGTTCTTAACCCGAGGTACCACTGTATTATTATTATTATTATTATTATTATTATTATTATTATTCCCACCATTTTTCCTGACAGGAACTCACCATCTCCTTCCCTCCTTGAAGGCACATGCCACCTATACCAGTAAAGTTCAGTTTTGATCCTAGGTGCAGGCAATCTGCCTCCACCTTCTTGGGCATGGGGACAAACCCTCACCGTCTTGCCACCCCAAAATGGCAACCCCACCGGTGGCTGACCGCCCCCACAGTAGCCTGGTATAATGAGCACTCACACTTTATATGTGCCCAGGAAAGTATAAAGACAAGGAAAAGTTTCTTACAGTCCTTTTTTATTTCAAACTTTACAGAGAGAGGCTATAGAACCCAGCCTCTTGGAAAATGGTGTTGTCCCAAGTGAATCTACACACACACACACACACACACACACACACACACACACACACCGTCTCTCCCACTAACTCATTTGTCATTTCTATGGGTGCTGCTACATGCCCTCTGTCTTTGAGCTCTTTGCTCTCCTACTTTTAAGGTTTGATGGGTTCTGGGAGAGGAGGGGGTCTGGAATGCTTTCTAATAACAATGTGTCAGCCAGGTGTTGTTCTGGCTCTCCCATGATTTCCCAACTTTCCCCCTCACCTGCCTTTGAGCTGTGACCTCCCTTAAACCCCTGTTGTAAATCTATACTGTCTTCCTCCATCCCCCCTCTGCCCAGTCCCTGACAAATACCTAGAAATCACAGATCTGGGTGGTTTTATACTTGTCCTGTGACTTTCCCCACAAAAATCCACTCTTTGGTGCTGAATTGAAGCAAAGACCAATCCACAGAACACCCAATTGATGTCTGCTAAAGAGCAGGCTTTCCAGGGGGTGGGGAAGTGGTGGGACAAGTGGAAGTCTGGATGAGCCCCTTGTCATGGCTGAGGAAGGGTCTCTCACCACCTCATTTAAGAATGTGGTGATGCTTGGCCTAGAAGGTCTAAGGCCTTCATCCTGACATTCTAAAAGAGGTTAGCTTATTCACAAAGTCTCTGGCACATTCATTTTGGAGCAAACTGTGACAGGCACGTCCATAACTCATTCCTGTTCCTGCGGAGAGCTCGAGAGGAAAGCAATGATAAAAACAAAGCTGAAATTGAAAGCAAAGGGGCAAATATTGCACTCGTCATTGTGTCAAATGTTGCGCTTTGGTCAAATTCAAGCGTTTTGCTCTGCCAGGATATCATATTGGATGTGCTCCCATTACAGAAGAAAATGAAACTACTGACAGTCTGTTTGCTTTCATAGCTTCGGTATTTGTTGTTGTGAAATGATTGCTCTGTGTATCATCCTGAGAAGTTTCGACCCAGCAACTGTTCTCCACAGCATGATCTCAGGAGGAACTAATAGATAGATACACAAAAGTTTCCTAAAACTAATCTTTATTTCCAAAAGGTGGCCTTTCTTGTGGGTAGCCAGAGAATGGTGGAATGGAGAAAACATTTGGGTTTTGGCACAAAGGACTGAAAAGATCTCCATCCAAAGATAGGGGAATCGTCCTTCTGCCCATGTCAGCTTCCAACTAAGGATTGTGGTAAACTGGTATCTTACCAAGGAATGGGTGACAGATGGCATAACTTCTCTGTCCCATTCCATTCCTGGCTGGAGCCTGGTAAAGGTTACATGAGCTTCAGCTGGCTACTTGCACAATGCACTTCTGGAAAGTGGCTGTGAGCCCAGTCCAGAGACATGGGTAGTTTTATATATACCTTTAAAAGACACCTGCTTGTAGATGAATGCATCAGCTCACAGTGAACTCCCAGATGATGCAAAATTCAGTCTCTTAAATCAGGAAGGAAAAAAGAAAAAGAAAGGGCGACTTACCTTTGCTTCTTCGTGATTATTACTTTTGCCAGCCAACCCTAAATAAAAATACGTGCAGATGCTCTTCTGTTCTGTTGCCATCACAGAGTAAAAGACACAATAGTATTTTCTACCAATATTTTCAAGATGCAACAAAGCTGGCATTGGTGGTCCTGTATAAAGAATGTAATCAAGAGCAACATTCTTGATTCTATCCGAAAAGCACCCATAATGACATCCATGAATCTCATGGCATAGATCGCTGCAGACGTACCTTATGTTGTCCTCGTAGGTTGTGGCAGAACAAGCAGAGTAGTTTGACCACAGAAGATGAACAAGAGGACCACGCTCCAGGAAACCTGTTGGCTACATTCACTGCCATGAGTGTGTTAGTTGATATTCTAGAGTTCAGATTAAGAAGGTGGCTGCTGCCTTTATTTACTAGGCCAGTGGGACACAGATTATGGACCAGATTCAACTTCTGCTGGCATTCTGCTAGCAGAAGGCAGTGGAAGGACTCCAGTTAGAGCAGCAGGGTCTTCTCCTCCTCTGGAGAGCCTCTCTCCAAGGGGAGCTTTTATAATAAAGTCTGGTAGTTATTTGAACACCATCACATTGGCTGTTCTGACCAGGTCATGTTTACTTCTGGGTGCCAGGCAGCGTGGCTTCTGAAAAGTGCAAGGCTCCCAAAGTAGGGGTACATCTCAACTTAGAAGAAAGCGGCAGGCGTATATGCTCTCCCAGGTACTTTCTTCAGGATAAAAAAAATTCCTCCCAGTAGCACCTTGAAGACCAACTAAGTTAGTTCTTGGTATGAGCTTTCGTGTGCATGCACACTTCTTCAGATACACTGCAGATGTATCTGAAGAAGTGTGCATGCACACAAAAGCTCATACCAAGAACTAACTTAGTTGGTCTTTAAGGTGCTACTGGAAGGAATTTTTTTATTTTGACTATGGCAGACCAACACGGCTACCTATCTGTTTCTTCAGGATGTAAGACTGTGTTCACACTGCGGTCTTAAAGTATGTTGAAGACGTTTCTCACAGCTCACTGGGTCTCGCTTCATTTCTGTTTGGGTACACACCAGGGGACATTTACAGGCCGGGAGTGTCTTTACCCAAAGATGCTCACAGCTTGGCTAGAGATAAATTAGGAGCAGCTTAGGTGGTGCTGTGGGTTAATCCACAGAGCCTAGGACTTGCCGATCAGAAGGTAGGCGGTTCGAATCCCCGCAATGGGGTGAGCTCCCGTTGCTCGGTCCCTGCTCCTGCCAACCTAGCAGTTCAAAAGCACGTCAAAGTGCAAGTAGATAAATAGGTACCACTCCGACGGGAAGGTAAACGGTGTTTCCATGCGCTGCTCTGGTTCGCCAGAAGCGGCTTAGTCATGCTGGCCACATGACCCGGAAGCTGTACGCCGGCTCCCTCGGTCAATAAAGTGAGATGAGCACTGCAACCCCAGAGTCGGCCACGACTGGACCTAATGGTCAGGGGTCCCTTTACCTTTACCAGTAGGGAGTAGCACTAAGTACAAGGCAATTTCCTGCCTCCTCTCCCTACCAACAACACATAAAACGGTAGTATCTTATGACAAAACACAGGACACGTATGCATTTTGGATAACGGTTGTGTGAACGCAGATTTAAAACCCAGCACTGGAAGCACAGTGAGTTCACAGGAAATGGGAGTGAGAAAACTGCCACAGTAAGGAAGGCCTCCAGCCACAGGGCAAGCAAATTTGAAACAGTTTTCAGCACTTTAAAAGCCGGTGGTGTCTGAAAAGGCTACACTCGAATCCGCCTCAGCGATGCACTTTTACTCTTCTTGAAAATGTCTTATCAATACCTTGACAAAAGATCTTTCTGTACAAGAGGCCTCTCAAATACTCTTTTCACTACAAAAAGGAAGGTCACAAAACCAGATCTCTAAGGAAGGGAGACACGCTTGTATGACAGGCTTACCTTTAAAACTATGAGTCAGACCGGAACATAATTCATTCTGAACTTCGGCACCCGACTAACTGTGCAGGCAAATTAAGCAACTATCGGAGGGTGGGGGACAGAATCCCAGAAGCATCTGCCTAGCCTGCCTATGAAAATGCCTACCAGTTGGAGAGTGGTTGTCGCTTGCAAATATGGAGGTGGTGCGGGTAAGGGAAAAAGTGCAGCACTCATCACATAACGTATGTGGACAAATGCCAGCTCCCTCAGTCTGAAAGCGAGATGAGTGCCGCAACCCCATAGTCGCCTTTGACTGGACTTAACCGTCCAGGGATCCTTTACCTTTACCTTTTTTACCTATATCCTAAAGACACCACAGGGATGCAGGTGGCACTGTGGTCTAAACCACTGAGCCTAGGACTTGCCGATCGGAAGGTTGGCGGTTCGAATCCTCATGATGGGGTGAGCTCCCGTTGCTCGGTTCCAGCTCCTGCCAACCTAGCAGTTTGAAAGTACGTCAAAGTGCAAGTAGATAAATAGGTACCACACTGGCAGAAAGGTAAACAGCATTTCCGTGCGCTGCTCTGGTTTCCCAGAGGCGGCTTAGTCCTGCTGGCCACATGACCCGGAAGCTGTACGCTGGCTCCCTCGGCCAGTAAAGCAAGTAAAGCCACAACCCCAGAGTCATTCACAACTGGACTTAACTGTCAGGGGTCCTTTACCTTTTTTAAGACACTGCAGGCTCCACTGACCTTTGCTTCACGGAAACCAGACTCTAGGTAAGCGCTGGAACCCCTAGCACTCAGAGATTGGGGTGCATGCAATTGTATAAACATAACATAAGAATATGCAACAGATGGAGAGATTGCCCTTCCAATATAACCATTCTGCAGATCTTAAGTCACAAGCTCTCAGCTTTATTTTCTTCCTCTTTTCTGCTTTCTGCTTAGTAAGCGAAGTTTTTATTGTTTTTAAATTAACACAAGCCTTGGCACCAGCTCCCTCTGCCCTGCCTCTTTCCCTCAACTGGCCTCTTGAGCTCAATATCAAAGGCGAGGAAGAAATAAGTGATTTAGAAATGCCACATCGAAAGCCAACCCTTTTAATCTTTGCAATAAATATTCTGTCCAATATCAAGCCCTTCATAAACGTTCAAGGATTTAATGGACCTTTATCTCTTTGCCCCCCACCCCCACCCCTGCCAGCCTTTTGTATGTCAGTAGAGAGTGGGTGTTCTTTATAGTTTCATAAAAGTTGGGAAATATATTTATTTTCAAATCAACACGGATGTAAATCTGGAGTGAGCTGGATTTTATTGGTGGAATTAAAATGGTTTCAAACTTGCACTCATCTGACAAACTTTTTAGTCTGAAATCTCAGCATCAGAATTGAAAAATAGGCAGAAACAGTATGTGGGCCCCTTCATACAGCCTTCTTATTGTACATTCATGATTATTTGGGCTTATGTTGCTCCTGTGGCAGTCACACATGAGCCAAATTTCAACACTGTATGGGGTTTTGGGGTAGTCACACTGCTTCATTTCCAGTTAGTGCAAATCCTTTTTATATGTTTGTGGGGAGCAGGGTATTTTATTCTGTACATGACAGGTAGATGACTGATTGACTGATTGATTGAGATATAGAGATAATATAAACAGAACATTTTCCCCCCTTTTCTGATCTTTTCTCCTCAAGTAATATTCCATTTTTAAAATGATTATTCCCCCCCCCGCGTACAGAATTAGATCATTTGCAGCTTCTGAATGCGAAACTCAAAGAGCATGTCACTGAACTCTACAGATGTCATGCAAGTAAACACAGCACATCTCCGTAAGAAATTGGAACTGAGAGTTCATTATTCAAATGCAAATATACCGAAGTGCTATTTAATATTTCAAAGTCCCATTAAGAATGGAAAGGGCACCAACTGGAAGGCAGGAAGATATTTCAATTACTCGGATGGAACCAGGGACCATTGTGCCTCCTTATTTTAAAAATGCATACCCCACGTTTCAAACAAGTTTCAAAGCTGCACACTTAAAATACGTATGTTTCGAGTATCAAAGCGCAAAGTCAGCAAAACAGAAAACTCAGCTCAGCAGTCACAGGCTTTTAAAAGAGAAGATTCCCCACTCCCTCCAAGCAGCCTCGTTCTCACAGTGGCCAACCAGAAGGCAAAGGAAAGCCGACACGCTGGACATGATGAGCCAATATGCTTCTTGTCTTATTATTCTACACTAAAATCCTGAATATCGGGGGGGGGGGGGTGTTCCAATGGAGCCACAATCACGTCTCCAAAACAAATGAGAAGGTCTCCAAGGGTATGAGAAACAGCAAACAAATTCACAGGAATCCCCAAAACCAACTAAAATGGCAGAAAAAAATATTTCTAAGTTTTTTATTTTATTTTATTTATGATTTTCAGTTTTATAAATTTCAATAATTTTACAATCATTTTAACGTTTCAAAACTCACCTTCCTCGCCCCCCCCCTTTCCTACGGTTCCTTAAATTTATTTTTAATATCTTCTGCATATCCAAATTAACTTAATTTGCTCATTTATTCATCTGCTTTAAATATGTACTCTTCTAAAACTGCAGGTTATTACAATAATCCTGCCAACGTTCTCATCTGTTTACAGTTTATCTGTAAACATTCAATAAACAATTTCTATTCTTTTGTAAAAAATAAATAAATTGTCACCCTGATTTCTTATTCATCCAGTAAGTCTCGCCATTTCTGCATATTCCATAAGTTTTTGTATCCATTCTTCCTTTGCTGGGACTTCTGCTTCTTTCCATTTTTGGTCAAGTCACATTCTTGCCACGGTAGTTGCATACGAGAATAAATTTCTATACAGTTTGGGTAGTTCTGTCCCTATAAGTCTCAAAAGGAAGGCTTCTGGGGTTTTTTTAAACAAACGTTTATAAGTAGACAAAACAAACTTGCATCTAAAATGTAGTCTGGGTGCTCCCTTGTGCCCTTGGCAAGAAGCTGTATTGGCGACCGACTGCCCCGTCCCTTGTATCTGTGATGGCCTGGGACAATTTTGTAATTGTGGCAAGATACCAAATTTTCTTTATATAGGGACGCAGGTGGCGCTGTGGGTTAAACCACAGAGCCTAGGTCTTGCCAATCAGAAGGTCAGCGGTTCGAATCCCCGTGACGCGGTGAGCTCCCATTGCTCAGTCCCTGCTCCTGCCAACCTAGCAGTTCAAAAGCACGTCAAAGTGCAAGTAGATAAATAGGTACCGGTCCGGCAGGAAGGTAAACAGCGTTTCCGTGCGCTGCTCTGGTTTGCCAGAAGCAGCTTAGTCATGCTGGCCACATGACCCAGAAGCTGTACGCCCGCTCCCTCGGCCAATAAAGTGAGATGAGCGCCGCAACCCCAGAGTCGGCCACAACTGGACCTGATGCTCTGGAGTCCTTTTACCTTTTCCTTACCAAATTTTCTTAAGCCATCCTCATTCTGTTTTAATTAGCAGAGCATGCCATTTAGCTGCTCTTAATATTTTGGCAGTTGTCTGCAGAACCCTGACTTGATTTCCATGTTCTGGTCTTCCATCTTTTTTAGATATCCCAGAAGAAATATTAGTGGGTTCATCTGCATGTGACTTCCAGTTATTTCTTGTGTATGCTCAATAACATCCCATAAGCTCTTATTTTTCTTGCACATCCAGCAAGTACAAGAATAATCTATAACATTCTCACACACACTTCCTACACATTCCACTAACCTTTTCATGCATCTTTGCTGCATCTCATAGATGTTATCTTTTATATTTACACATGATATAGGATTTTGAAAGCCCCAGGACAAATATGTGTGTGTGTGTATTGTGATGGCCTGGGACTCGGGCTCGGACTTGGAACCAGAAGAGACTCAGGCTGCACCAGATCCTTTGCCTCAGGCATCATCTGAACCCAGTCTGGGGCCTGATCCTGAAGAGTCCCAGTCTGCACAGGTTCCCCTGCAGGCCTGAGCCTGCCCTGGCTCCAGATGCGGGGATTACCTTGTTGCCTGCAGCCGGGCAATCACGTACAGCTGCTCCACTACCGGTTGGGTCAGGGGAGGCTGAGGCGGCCCCTGGGTCTAGTAACCCACCGACGTCTCCCGAGCTGCAGAGAATAAGGTATGAGAGAAGGAGTGACCTGAGTACTCGCAGGAGGAGTGCTCGCCTTCGGGAGAGACAGGGAGGTAAATCACCAGGGGATCAGGACCGGCTTTTACCCCGACAGAGATAAAAGGCTGCCGGACCCCGCCCCAGGTTGCAGGAGCAACATCGCTGTTTGCTGGAACCTGCCTGAGACCCTGTGCCTGACCTAGCCTGATTTCCTGCCTTGGCCCTGTTGGACTGACTTCTTGGAGAATCCTTGGTTTTGGGACCGGACCCGGACTGCGTAGCTCGGATTAACCCCCAGGCCCAGTACAGTACCCTTGGCTGCCTACCACCCCACAGCCGCTGCTGCCTTCTCTGCAAGCCCAACAGCTGTGGTGTGCTTCTCTCATCAAACCTCACTGCTGCTCCTGAGTTTGAATCTTAACTAATGGCTTCGCCTAAACTCAAATCCCCCCAGTCTAATATCCCTAGAGCTGCAAGGTTGTCACAAGAGCACCTAGACTCAAATTGCCTACCAAAAACGTCACTCATGTGATTTATCACCACAACAGCTACTCACTTTGGGGTTTAGTAAAGCAAACAGTTTGATTTGTCAGCGCCTAAATGAAATTGAGCGTCAGAAAAACTTGGCCACAATAAGGAAAATTTGCCCATGGTATGACTATTGTCCACCTTCCCGTTTCAATTCTCTGGCACCCTGTCTGCCTAACCTAGCAATTCCAAAATACAGACGCGCTTTTACTCTCGCAAGATTGAATGTATTGCCCTCAGCTGTACTTGAGGGACGATTCCAACAGATTCCACATGAAAACGCTTATGTCCCTGTGGAGATGGCAGCACCGAATCGGTGGCACTTGCCCTTCTGGCTTGCAGTCTTTATAAAGACTTGAGGAATGAGATTATCACCCCTCTTTTATTGTCCATTCTGGGTCACCCAACCACTGCCACAGTGTCCTTTCTCTTGGCAGATCAAAATGAGCAGGTGACAGCAAAGGTTGCAAGGTTTTTAGCTGGGGCAATCGGAATATCCACTATTTGACTATTGATTCCAGACCCTAAAATGTATTTTACATAATTGACTTTTTATTTCTATTCTTTGTATATCGTATTGTTGTTTTATTGCTATCTCCGATGGCTGACACAAATAAAGATTCATTCACTCAATCAGGCAGCTGGCAAGGGCAACCCCAGCAAAAGCCTGGATCCTTGTACCAGCTGGGCTCTCATAGGTACCAGGCACTTGTTCCCGCAGTGCTGGGGTGGCACTGAGTGGCCGAGATGTGCCACCACTGTAGCCTTGGGGGAAGAGGAGGAGGACTGTGGGAGAAGGAAGAGGAGGAGGAGCCTAAGTGCAACCCAGGCTGGATCTACACATGTGGGGCTATAAATAAGTCATAAATTAAATCATTATAGCAAAAGGAGGGGAGGAACTGTGTAAAAATTGTATAGACAAAGTTTTATGCTCTACAGCCCCATCTGGTGTCGCAGGTTTGTGACACAGTTAAAACGATATACAGTGGTGCCCCGCAAGATGAACGCCTCACAAGACAAAAAACTCGCTAGACGAAAGGTTTTTCCGTTTTCGATTTGCCTCGCAAGACGAATTTCCCTATGGGTTTGCTTCGCAAGACAAAAAATTCGCTAGACGGCAAAACTTGCGGAACGAATTAATTTCGTCTTGCGAGGCACCACTGTAATGAACTGCGTGTAGCTGAGTCCCTAGAGAGGCTCATCTGCCAAGTCTTGTCTGGAATTTGAGTCCTTTCTAGTGTGATTTTTGCCACCCACCCTGAGCATGCACCCCTGGCAGGGTATCCCTGCAATAGGGTGAGCTCCTGTTGCTCTGTCCCAGTTTCTGCCAACCTAGCAGTTCAAAATCATACCAGTGAAAGTAGATAAATAGGTACTGCTGTGGCGGGAAGGTAAATGGCGTTTCCGTGCACTCTGGCTTACGTCACAGTGTTCTGTTGCACCAGAAGCAGTTTAGTCATGCTGGCCACATGAGCCAGGAAGCTGTCTGTGGACAAACACCAGTTCCCTCAGCCTGAAAGCGAGATGAGCGCCGCAACTCCATAGTCGCCATTGATTGGACGGAACCGTCCAGGGGTCCTTTATCCTTACCTTTACCCTTCATCTGCTTGCTGCAGTCTGAGATGAGCTCTCCAGACAATGTTTTCACCAACATCTGCCAGCCTCTCTCAGGTCCATCATGAGACGTCCGCCAGCTTCCAACCACAGATACCAGCAGCCTTCAAGCAAGAAAACTTGCCTTATTATTGCTCCCTAGCATCCCACTGCCAGAGGATTGCCTCCTTCCATTCACCAGTTTGCCTCCTCCAAGTGGAAGAAGCCTGGGCAGTGCTGAAAGTCACATCCATTGCCAGGTGTGTCCTGCTGGAAATAGAAAAGGGCTTTCCCCTTGGCCTGCCTTTATATCCACTCAGTTGCCAAATGCCTTTGTGACATCACAAGAAACCCACAGCCAATGGCAACAGCTGGGGAGGCATCATCTTCATTGCTTTGAGCCTCACAATGGTGGATGGACCTATCAGTGATTGTGTGCTTGTTTATTTGGCAAATAAATGGTTAGACAGCAAGCAATGGGTTTCTCAAGTGTCTATATGGGCTAAAGGTTAGTTTCGGGTCTGCATTGGTTAAACAACAGAGTGCACCTTCTCCACCACAAGCAAAAACAATAGGTGGTCCCTGAAACCGTAATTTTTTGCTTAAAAAGAAAAAGGTAAAAGACCCCTGACAGTTAAGTCCAGTCGCAGACGACTCTGGGGTTGCAGCGCTCATCTCGCCTTACAGGCCAAGGGAGCTGGCGTTTGTCTGCAGACAGTTTTTCCAGGTCATGTCGTCAGCATGACTAAGCTGTGTCTGGTGCAACGGAACACTGAAACCAGAGCAGTGCACAGAAACGCCGCTTACCTTCCCGCCAGAGCGGTACCTATTTATCTACTTTTACTTTTTTGGCGTGCTTTCGAACCGCTGTGTTGGCAGGAGCTGGGACAGAGCTCACCCTGTCGCAGGGATTCGAACCACTGACCTTCTGATCAGCAAGCCCAAGAGGCTCAGTGGTTTAGACCACAGCGCCACCCACGTCCAATAAGCAAGCACACAATCACTGATAGGTCCACCCGCGTCCTTATGACAGATCTAAAGTGGTGCAAAATGGTGATCTGTAATAGGTTTACACAGCTAAACAACTATGATAGCAAGAGAAATCCAACCTCAGGGGTTCTATCAACTCATTCCAAGAGGTTAAAAGATAATGTGATCTACACTCTCATTTCAAAACCCCATGGCTTATAGGCATTCCAGGGTTGATTTATCCCGAAGCTGTCCATGGACCTCAAAATAAAGAATTAAAGGCTCCCCCATTGCCCTAGTCTGTTGCCTGGTCCAAAGCTTGCAATCCCTGCTGTGACATCCGAGCAGCTGAATCAACAGCAGTCGGCTGCAATACTAGAATTCCTATTTGAAAATCTTAAATTGGAGATAGCCTTGTTAAGTGCAGCAGAAGCAGATAACTGCCTCATATGAGGACCAAAGGTCACTGCGACATCAAAGCGACTTAGCTAATGGCATTAAGAGACAGGGAAAGGAGGAGGATGGAAGCTGAGATAGCTGTACTTAATTGCCTTTATTTTGCCCTGGCCAAATCTGAAGGTTTGTGAATTTTTATGGCTTAGCTTGGTATGATGAAGACAGGCAGGCACAGAAATATAATACGTATTTGGAGAAGCTAAGCCTTTTGAACCCAGGACAGAAGTTTTTTTTATAAAAAAAATCTGTGCTGTTCTTCACTCGTAACCTTTCTATGTATTGGGACAAAATGCAACATTTTGAATTGATTGTGATAGATTAAATACATGGTGAAAAACAATTTGAATATATGGCAGAAAACAATAGGAATCCACTAAAAATGACTTTTAATGCGTAACGTTTTTAGAGAACTAAAAGTGAGCAAACCACGCAGGCATCTATTTTATGTACTTATTTCAAGAATTTATAAACTACGCCCTATTCAAACACATTGTGATGAAAATGCAAAATACACACACACACACACACACACACACACACGTGCGCGAGCTGTAATCCTTCCAACAATTCTGTAAAATAAATCCGTATTATTATCTCTATGTTAGAGATGGGGAGGAGCTCGCCTAAGACCTAATGAGTTTGTGAAAGAGCAGAATTTGAACCCGGGTGTTATGTACTGAGTTGAATAGGATCCAAAATGCAGCAGTCTGTTTGGTCCTAGAACAATAGGATCCAAAATGCAGTAGTCTGATTGGTCCTAGAACAATAGGATTCAGAATGCTGCAGTCTGATTGGTCCTAGAACAATGCAGCAGTATGATTGGTCTGCAGGAGCCACCCAATCCAGCTCCAGGTGGAAGTGAATCCACAACCTGATTGGCCTACAGGAGAATCCCGGAATTAGCCAATCACGTGCAGCCCATTGTGTAAATAATGTATATAAAGCAGATACTTTGGGGAAACTTTCATTCCTCCTCACCACTATGAGCTGAATAAAGAGCATGAAATCCACTCTCAACTCCGAGTATATTTCACAGGGTCTTCCCAATGCATTGCTCAGGCTGCAATGCTATACTGTCTTACCTGAGAGTAAGGTAAACCCCATTAAATTCAGTGGCACCTGCTTTCAAGTCGGGACATCCAATTGTGCTGTCAATCATTTAGCCACTATGCTGCACCAACTTTCCGTCTTTCAGGGTCTGTTTTACTTTTAGTTAAGCCAGCTGAGAATTCACCAGCAAAATACTAAAAAATAAAATAAAAACCCACTCCCAGATGCACAGAAATCCAATATCTTTTCCCACCTTTTAAAATAAAAACACAGACATATCCTTCATAAGTTATGATGCGATGCATCCGTGGTAAAAGCTGTATAACAATGCCAGCTAGTGGCCAGTTGGCTGCAAGACACAGTTATTCAGAGCAAGCTGTTTCAAAAGCTTTTCCTGCAGCAGTAAGAAATACCATATTTTTTGCTCTATGGCTCACTTTTTCCCTCCTAAAAAGTAAGGGGAAATGTGTGTGCGTCTTATGGAGCGAATGCAGGCTGTGCAGCTATCCCAGAAGCCAGAACAGCAAGAGGGATTGCTGCTTTCACTGCGCAGCGATCCCTCTTGCTGTTCTGGCTTCTGAGATTCAGAATATTTTTTTTTCTTGTTTTCCTCCTCCAAAAATTAGGTGTGTCTTGTGGTCTGGTGCGTCTTATAGAGCGAAAAATACGGTAATCCCATTCTTAAACTCCAATGTAAAGCAGCCATTTCAGATGCACATGCTAATATTTAGATACATTTACTGCACTTGAGTTTTGTTTTTCATTTCAAGTACGCTAGTATATCGCAAACCATAAAAGTCACCTAACTGGCAGGAAGTAGGAAATTTTATTACCCTTGGATCAGCATTAGCCCCATTCTTCAACGGTAAATATAGTCTGGAATGTCAGGATTACTACTGCTAGTTCTCCTGTGAGGGAGGGGGGATATTGCATGCCATCGTTTTAATAACCTCAGCAAAGGCATTACAGTGGTACCTTGGCTCTCAAACGTCTTGGTTTTCAAACACCTTGGTTCTCAAACGCCAAAAACCCGGAAGTAAGTGTTCCGGTTTTCAAATGATTTTCAGAAGCCGAACATCAAATACAGCTGTTGGCTATTGTTTCCAGGGCACCTGCACCAATCAGAATCTGCACCTTGGTTTTCGAACATTTTGGAAGTCAAATGGGCTTCTGGAACAGATTAAGTTTGATGCTTTTGTTTTTGCGATTTCTTTTGCATTTTTGTTTTTGAGGCTTTTTCGGTTAATTTGTTTTTGTGACTGTGTGGAATCCAGTTCAGCTACTGATTGATTGATTGATTGATTGATTGATTGATTGGTTGATTGGTTGTGTGACTGCGGAAATGGATAAAAGCCCCCCATCCGAACAGTGACTGTCATCAGTACAGCTAAGAAAAAATAATATTTTTTATTTTTATCATCTGCAATACTGTCTGATTTATTTTATAGTACAGTACAATGATTATTGATTTCATTTTATGTGTGGTCTCTTTAAATAGTAAAATTCATGTTAAATTGCTGTTTTACGGGTTGTTTTTAAAAGTCTGGAATAGATTCATCCATTTTGCATTACTTTCTATGGGAAAGCGTGCCTTGGTTTTGGAACGCTTTGGTTTTGGACTGGACTGGACTTCCGGAATGGATTAAGTTTGAGAACCAAGGTACCACTGTGTACATGCTTTGCATGCAGAAGGTCCTTGGCATCTTCAGCTAAAGCAGAAGTAGCAGGCCTGTGGCCTTGCAGAGGTTGTTAGCCGACAACTCCCATTCATGATATAAGTTAGGGACAACCAGGGACAGGCAAAGACGTTTTGGCACCTGAGGTGAACCCCGAAACGCCGCTCCCCGCATCTGGGGAAGAAGGGTTGAGTGAGGATCTACATCAGGAACAAGCGGGGTGTTAGAAGTGGGCCTTGAGACCCTCAAAATAAAATCTGAACAAAACTGGTGAAGCAGCAAAGAGTTTATTGATTACAAAATGTTCTTGCAAGAGTGGGTGTCCCAAATAAGGTAAAGGTAAAGGGACCCCTGACCATTAGGTCCAGTCGTGGCCAACTCTGGGGTTGTGGCGCTCATCTCGCTTTATTGGCCGAGGGAGCCGGCGTACAGCTTCTGGGTCATGTGGCCAGCATGACTAAGCCGCTTCTGGCGAACCAGAGAAGCGCACGGAAACGCCGTTTACCTTCCCGCCAGAGTGGTACCTATTTATCTACTTGCACTTCGTGCTTTCAAACTGCTAGGTTGGCAGGAGCAGGGACTGAGCAACGGGAGCTCACCCCGTCGCGGGGATTCGAACTGCCGACCTTCTGATCGGCAAGTGCTAGGCTCTGTGGTTTAACCCACCATGCCACCCGTGCTCCTTTTGTGTCCAAAATAGTCACACCCAAAATTGACAAAAGCACAAGTTTATATTTCCTCAAGCCAGCCACATGGTTCCTCCTTCTTTCCTCCACTGGCTGGATACTCAAAAGCTTACAGCCTATCCTGAACACTTAATTATCTTGTTATTTGATCTATGTTCTTATCAATTTAGATACTGACGCAGGCGTCAGAGTCACATCCTGTCCACTAGTTGTCCCAGTTACAGGTGTAAACGAGTTCTATACCTGCTGAAACCTACGAATAAACCATATTCCAGCAGCAAGCTGCCCTGTTTTATGAGCACCCTAACCACAAGTGTTCTAACTACGAGTGTAAGCAAGTCTGGGCTATCTGAGTTTGTCTAGCAGTTGCAGCGTGGGGAAAATAAAGATCTACATCAGAATCTGCTGATCCTGTGGATTATGTTATCTGAGGCAGTCACCTCACCTTGCCTCATGGAAGGGCCGGCCCTGGGCCCAGCACTGAGATAGCAGGTGGAAAAAGACGGATGAAAAAGACCCTGGAGAATAAACAATACTGAGGCTGAATACCTGTTTAAAGCACATTGCCTTGTTCAAAGAATACTCCCTTCACAGAGAGAACTACAATTCCCAGCATAAACTACAGTTCCCGGGATTTGGGCAGGGAGACTTGCATGCTTTAAATATGCTTTAAATGTGAGATAGCTATTAAGACCCCAAGGTGGTTGTCACCAATGGAAGCTAAGGCTCAGAAAAGACTCAATATGGAGGCCAATTGGCCAAAATATTGGGAGATAGTAGAAAAAGATGGAGATACATGGAGATTGCAGAGTTTTGAGAAATTGAAGGATAAAGTGCGGGATTGGTTACACTATGGTCAGATCAGGGAGGTTTTTAATAAGGACAAAAGAATAGGCTTCCAGGTGGAAAAATCGAAACTAGAAACAGAACTGTTAGAACTAAAAACTAAGGTACTTTCAAGAATGTATAACTTGCTGTTAAAATGGAATACCCAGGATGAAACGGTTAAATCAGCTATGATAAAATGGGCGCAAGACATTGGCTATAACATTATGTTCGCTGACTGGGAACAGTTGTGGACCACCGGTGTGAAATTCACGGCATGTAATGCCTTGAAAGAAAATATTATGAAAATGATTTACAGGTGGTACATGACCCCAGTCAAGCTTGCAAAAATATATCATTTGCCAGACAATAAGTGTTGGAAATGTAAAGAAACTGAAGGAACATTCTTTCACCTTTGGTGGGCGTGCCCAAAGGTTAAGGCCTTCTGGGAAATGATCTATAATGAACTAAAAAAGGTATTTAAATATACCTTCCTCAAGAAACCAGAGGCCTTCCTTTTGGGCATTGTCGGCCAGAGGGTGCTAAAGAAGGACAGAACTTTCTTTATGTATGCGACAACAGCTGCAAGAATACTCATTGCAAAATATTGGAAGACAGAAGATTTGCCCACTCTGGAAGAATGGCAGATGCAACTGATAGACTACATGGAATTGGCGGAAATGACTGGCAGAATCCGAGACCTGGGAGAAGAGACAGTGGAAGAGGACTGGAAGAAATTTAAGGACTATCTGCAAAAGTACTGTAAATTGTATGAATGTTAGAATGATGCAGGATACAAAGATAACTTGGCATTAGTAACTTAGCGGAAAGAAGTATGAAAATAACCGAACTATAAGAACAAAGGTGAAATTTGAATAATATTATGTCAAGCTTAAATACTTAAATATTTGATAACAAAGGGTAAAATTGGAGACATAATAGTTGAAAGGTACAAATTAAAACAAGATTTGAGAGAAGGTGAAGTATTGCTGAACATGATTTTGTAAATGGGAACACAGGAAAGGGAGATGTGAGGGAGTCTGAAAAGAGGGTTATGGAAATTTGGTTTATGAAACCTAACTATGTTGTATGTCTTTTATATGATTTTTCTTGTTCTGTGTGTATTTTTTCATTTTGGTGATGGTGTCTTTGATTGTTTTTGGGTTGTGTATGTGTATGGTGTTATATTGTTTAAAACCTTTAATAAATATTTTATAAAAAAATAAAAAAATAAATGTGAGATAGCTATTAATGATAAATTAAGGTGGGGAATATGCAGAAATGATTTTGAGGAGATACGGAAGGTGTTTGTAGAATTTGCACTGTCAAAACAGAAAGGCGTCAAACCATCGCAAGAGGTGTTGACATTTTGGGAGGTTGGATAGTTACAATGGAATGGTCTCGGGAGGTGAGGTGCACATTTTTATTCTTATTTCTTTGTCAAAATAAAAAACAAAATAAAATTATATTTTTAAAAAACGTTATAAATGTGTGGTATGCAAGCAGTCCGGGTGTGAACATTCTTCATGAATTCAGGACAAATTATGAAAGCAACTCTATTTACGCTGAGGTCTACCAGAATCTTACCTGATCAGATCTAGCATGTGGAGAGACTGACCTCAGAAGTAAAATTACAGAAGGGGAAGGATGGAACAGGTTGCAGTCACCTAGCGTTCTGGCTTAGTTTTCATCAGCACAGTCATTTCTTCTTGTGCAACAGAATGTGCTCGCCCTCTCCTCCCCCTACATTTTGCTTAAATCTGTTCAGAGGATTGCCTCAACCCTCTGGAACAAATTTGTGGATGGCGCTGGCAGGTTTGGTAGGAGAGGAGGAAGGACATTGCCTTGTACTTAGTGCTACTCCCTAAAGGTAAAGGTAAAGGGACCCCTGACCATTAGGTCCACTCGTGACCGACTCTGGGGTTGCAGCGCTCATCTCGCTTTACTGGCCGAGGGAGCCGGCGTACAACTTCCAGGTCATGTGGCCAGCATGACTAAGTTGCTTCTGGCGAACCAGAGCAGCACACGGAAATGTAATTTACCTTCCCACCGTAGTGGTACCTATTTATCTACTTGCACTTTGACATGCTTTCAAGCTGCTAGGTTGGCAGGAGCTGGGACCCAACAGCGGGAGCTCACCCCATCAAGGGGATTCGAACCGCCGACCTTCCGATCGGCAAGTCATAGGCTCTGTGGTTTAACCCACAGCGCCACCCGCATCCCAGTGCTACTCCCTACACCAGCACAAAAAGTTAGCTGAATCATGCCCAGTAACTTTTTACCTCAGAAAGTGGCTGAGGAAAAGTTCCTTCTAGCTGTGGGTGCCAAAATAAAATCAAAAGTAGACAGGCACATAAACTCTCTTATTGTTTACTCCCACCCTCAATATTACAGCACAGTTGGTTCAATTAGCATTGTATATATTTGGCAGTATCCCAGCTGGAAAGCATTTGGCCTCAACAAGACTTACAGAGATCCTGATTTATTGATTTTTTAGCTTAAAAAGCCGGAAGCAATGTGATTAGGATTTCGGACCGGCATGTAAGACTTAATTTTAGTTCCTTTGAGCAGAATTACGCAAAGTTAATAAATGAATAATGTTTATGAGGCCCGTAAATCCATTTTTTTCTTGACAGCATTTTCGGGTTTATTTGCCAGATTTCCGCCCTCCTCTGTGGAATACAGGAAAACATGAGGCTGTACATAACTGAAATATTCAGAAGAAGGACAATGCATGGTAGATCGATGGAGATTATGTTGTTGTTGTTTAGTCGTTTAGTCGTGTCCGACTCTTCGTGACCCCATGGACCAGAGCACGCCAGGCACTCCTGTCTTCCACTGCCTCCTGCAGTTTGGTCAGACTCATGTTTGTAGCTTCGAGAACACTGTCCAACCATCTTGTCCAACCATCAGAACACAGTCAAGCAGGACTCGGTCAAAAATAGCACAAGCTATTGTCACCCTTATTGATCCTCAACTAGGACCCTAGCTGATAACATCCTTTACTTCCATCAAACGCCAATCACAATACACTATATTATGTGTTATGGCTCTCAGCTTTAGCTGCCAGAATGTTTTGGTCCACATCCATATATACAGGCATGTTTTTGCAGGCACAGGAGTCATGGCAGTATCTTGTATCAATGGAAACAATGTACCATGCGATCCATCAACGGACAGGTCTCAAATGAGACATCTTCTGAAGTCTGATGTGCATTTTAAAGCCCCAGATTTCAGCTGAGATTGTGAGCTACCATCTCATCTTACGTTTCTCACATAAACCCAGGAGTTCTATGGGTTTTGCATATGCAAAACCTGGCTCTCGGCCGAAAGATTACAGCAGAAATAATTAAGGGCCTTTAGATCCAAGCAATTAGACAAAGCACAACAGAGAACACATTCCAGCCTTTGGTTATATATGGCTAACCATTCGTCATCGTTTAAGAGTAGGCATTGTGAGTGCAAGCCAAGATAGCGCAACACAAAATTAATCTTCATGAAATTCAAGCAAGAAGAGGGATGTGTATATAAGGGGGAGGAGGCAAGCTAGAAAAATAAGAATTCAAGGATGTAGGTCAAGCTATCAGCACATCATGAATCAACACACATTTGAAGCCTAACTTTCTCTTTGTAATTTTCCCTTCCCACTCCTTACACCTATTTTCTTTGTATGGGGATTTTTCATAACAAAACAGTCTTGGGGGAATTGGCCTGCAGTGTTGAAACATAAGCCATTGTTATGCAGATAAACAGATACGCTGCCTTAAGTGTGTGCGTTTCTTCAAAGAAATAAGGAAGCCTCAGATGCTAATGCTCACAGCTCATGTTTTAACTTAATACTTGAAGGTCAGCGCCTGAGGCAAAGTCAGACTTAACAACATGTTAGGTATTGTAGATTGATGTACAACTTCACTTCGGATTTTCTCCTATGACTACTTCTCCGTAATAACAGAAATGTTACAATCCTTTACAGAGACACTGACAACCTAACACACCCCTGAGATTTTGCTGTGAGCATTTCAAGGAAGAGAAGGCACCAGTCTGGATTTTCGGATATTTTAACCCCTAAAGCAAGCTTCCCTGCAAAGCTGCACCTACTCTGGGAGCCGGTTCTGACATTCATTAAGCCTGCAGTCTTCTTCAAACCCCAATCACTTGAGCCTTTGGCAGCACAAAAGCTTGAAAAATAAAAGGGCCCTGCAACCTTGTACGCTTGTTTTTGACTTCGTATCTCCACCCAGAACGTAACTGCAGGGCATGCTTCACATTTTGCGTGTTGAGTTCCACAGTGCCACCCCCCAAATAATTACACACTTCACACATCAATTTTGTTTAAGGTTTTTGGCATAATTTTGGCCACAACTTTATTCAAATACAAAAAATGTGAGTGGTTGCTTAGGCATTGGTGACTATCTGTCCTTGCCCCCACAGGACAGAGCTGGCACTTCCGGACTCCACCGGAAGCCAGCGTGGGAAACAAGTATTGGGTGAGAAATGAGGCTGGGAATCAATCCAACACTTCTCACCCTCATGTTCCGGTGGGGCTTGCACGGCCCAAGCCCGGCTCCACGGACAGGACGAAAGAATGGCAAGCCCCTGGATTCCTTTAACGGAATTCCCTTTCCGCATCATTTGGAGGGGTAGGCACTTACCCCTCCAAGCACCAATTAACCAATGCCTAACCGCCAACCTTACAAGTTGTGACGATTTGCTACGCAGTAGGCAAAAACCAAATGGCACCAGCCAATCAGCCAGATGGCAAAATTCCTACCGTGCCCCCGCACCAAGGCGAACGACACCATGACAGGCATAGCAAGGTCAAGCGATCAGCTTAAATAAAAAAACCCCCTATTAAAGGGAGGGAGGGCGGGTGATCCGATGCAAAACGGCCAAGAGGACGTCCCTACGTCTGGCCCTTCTATTTATAACTTCTGACTCCTCCTCCAAATTGGTAACAATCATATTTCCCCAGCAACCCGATTAACCCTAAAGGCCAGGGTTGCAGATTAATTTGCCTAGTCATGGCTGGGCGGCCTGTTCCCCAACCGCAACACGTGCTCTCTGTTAGGGAGAACACGCTTTGCGTGTTGAGTTCCACAGTGCCACCCCCCAAATAATTACACACTTCACACATCAATTTTGTTTAAGGTTTTTGGCATAATTTTGGCCACAACTTTATTCAAATACAAAAAATGTGAGTGGTTGCTTAGGCATTGGTGACTATCTGTCCTTGCCCCCACAGGACAGAGCTGGCACTTCCGGACTCCACCGGAAGCCAGCGTGGGAAACAAGTATTGGGTGAGAAATGAGGCTGGGAATCAATCCAACACTTCTCACCCTCATGTTCCGGTGGGGCTTGCACGGCCCAAGCCCGGCTCCACGGACAGGACGAAAGAATGGCAAGCCCCTGGATTCCTTTAACGGAATTCCCTTTCCGCATCATTTGGAGGGGTAGGCACTTACCCCTCCAAGCACCAATTAACCAATGCCTAACCGCCATGGAGCCTCCAGCTCACCGCCAAACCACTCACAGCCCCAACCAAGACCTTAGCTTGGCAGCCACCGCACCTAACCAAGCCTCATTCCCTGAAGCAGAAAGGTGCACGCCATCATCTCGGAAAAAGGATGGCATCTTAAAAAGAATCGCAGGGTGAGAAATCACATCTCCACCCAGCTCAGCAATCCGGTGTGTCACAGCAGAATTGATGCGCTTTCTGGCCCTTTCTGTGGCGACTGGGCAACGACTGCCCCTCCAGACGCATCGTTGCAAAAGCTGAGACCAAAATATCATTGCTGTAGGCACCATTGCCCGCAATGTCCCCAAGTCCGTCCAAATTGCAGCACGCAGTGAAGAACGGCCCATAGCCACCAGGTCGTTCTCTCCCAGCTGTATTAAACCAAGACCTCAGCTTGGCCACCACCGCACCTATCCAAGCCTCATTCCCTGAAGCAGAAAGGTGCACGCCATCAGCTCGGAAAAAGGATGGCCTCTCAAAAAGAATCTCGGGGTGGGAAATCACATCTCCACCCAGCTCAAAAATCTTTTTTGAAACAGCAGAATTGATGAGTTTTCTGGCCCTTTCAGTGGCAGCTGGGCAACGACTGCCCCTCCAAATGCGTCGTTGCAAAAGCTTTGACCAGAAAATTTTTTGCTGTTGGCACCATTGCCCGCAGCGTCTCCAGGTCACCCAAAATCGCAGCACGTAGCGAAAAACAGTCCATAGCCACACAGGTCATTCTCACCCAGCTGCACCCCAACAGCAGTGGGCGGCCCTTCCAGCAGCACCTGCCTCCGAATCAGCGGCAGGAATTCTGGCCGGCGCATTCCCCGTCTGGACAGCCAAGGCAACTGCACATGGAGGAAGGCCGAGACCCGGTCCCAATCCGGACTGCCGTGCACTGATGCCAGCCCAATGCATGATGCTGTGCCCCACCATCCAGATGCGGACAGCTGCTAAACCTAAGACAAAACAAGCAAAAATTGTAAGACACCAATAATGCTAACGAACATAACCTATTGAATGCATTCGATTTCCAACGACCTGTATTTTATTTCCACTGCCTTATTAACATGCTTTCCGGCCTTCTTGGTGGAAGTTTGTCTAGGCATTGGTTCCCGACTAGCTGCACCTGACCTCAGCAGGGCAGCACTGACGACTGGGCCCCACCATATCGTCAGTACCAGCAAACATTGTGGGGGAGGAATGAATCCCAAGGCAATCGCATCCCGCCAGGTGTCGTTCCCCATAGGGGACAGATGCACCCCATCTGCCCTAAAGAGGGCAACAGCCTTGAAGAAAATTAGGAGGGTGCAATATTACAGAACCACCTAAAGCAAGGACCTATTTTATTTTATTTGTTATTTTATTAACTTTATTTATTTTCTTTATTTTATTCTATTATCCACCGCCTTATTAACATGCTTTCTGGCCTGCTCGGTGGTAGTTTGTCTAGGCATTGGGTCCCAACTAGCTGCACCTGACCTCAGCAGGGCAGCACTGACGACTGGGCCCCACCATATCGTCAGTTCCAGTAAACAGCATGGGGGGGGCAATGAACCAGGATCAGACTCAAGCTCACCCCAAATGCTCCCAGGGACTCTTGCATGGCCCTACCCCTCAAAAGGGGTCGACAAAAGCATGGCGAATCCTTGGATTCCCTTAATGGAACATCTTTGCGCATTGGAGGGGACAGGTGCTCCAACCCCCCCTGAACCAATGCCTTAAATTATTTTGAGTCCAGGGAGAGCTGCCATCAACTCAATCCAAGCCCTCTTGCATGCAGGAATGCAAACTTATGCTGGAGGAAGACCGCAAACATTCTCGCCCAGCTGTACCACCAGCACTGCGGGAGGACCTGCACAGGTCACACTCGACCACACCAAAGGAAGGATCTCCTCCCAAAGCATTCCCCATCTAGACATCCTGTATATGTTCACATGGGCAGGAAGACTGAGATGGCGCCCCAGTCCAAACTCGTCAACATGCTTGCCAGCCTAGTGTACAATGCTGTGGCCCAAATGTGCACAGCTGCTCCTATGAAAAAAGGAAATAACAGACAAGCATCAGCACAGACATCATTGTGACACTTCCTGATATAACCCTTGTCAGCGTCAGACTTCCAATGACCCGTATTACAATCCTGTCTACTGACAGGCCCCCAGTGTGCAGCCTTTGCAGCAGCACCTAATCGTAAGGAATGAGGAGTGTTCAGCGGTAAGCAAGCCGCAGGCTGTAATAACTGGTGCACGACGTAAGCACATTGATGCCTGGCTAACGGGAACCCATTTTAATGCACTAGGAGCGGGCAAGCCCCCAGGGAATAAAAAGCCAAATATTCTGTTATCCGGGAAAGGGCCCTCCTCACCTGTGGCGGGAAGCCTGATTGTGGCACTCCTGTCCACTAAGTCTGTTTTAGAGTTACCAACTCTAATGACAAGCTCCAAAGGATAAGGAAAAGTCCAGAAGCAATAAGCCTCCAGACTCTCAGCCCCGTGCTGGCTCCAACAACCATTTCCCCAACCCTCAGTGCGAAAATGCAATGGACTGCTGAAAGGAGTCTCACCTTGATCTTTAACCAGCAGACAAGTTTTAACTTGTTGCAGATACTGCATAGGTAAAAATTGACCGACTTTCCGCCCACTGTCCTATGAGGTTGCAGGTTCCAACCTTCCAAGGCCCTGCGCACTGCAAACTTTATACAAGGGTCTCTGAAAAATAAAGCTTCAATGTAACAGACATTGCAGCGGACTGAATTCGGATAGTTATAACCGCATGCCCAATCTGCAGCAGGTGGACCAAATACTGCAGGATCTGCTCAGAGGATGGGGGCCAATTCTTCTGAATGGCCGAGAACTGCCAGCTTAAGGCTAAGAAATCCATCCAGGCCTTCCCATAAGAGGTAAAAGCAAAAGGGGAAATGGAAACTGCCGCTCTCTGTAATTACTAATTGTTGTCAAAATGCCATAGGTGGTCTGGAAAAGTCTGGCAATAGCTGAGTCTGGAGCCCAGGATCTGAAGCGCTTCATCTGAAAATCGGATAGTGTTTCAGTGTAATTTGGAGCGTAGAAAGCACAATATTAAACCTTAAGTGGCGCAGCTTGAAAGCATGAGCGGAGGGGCGGAGACTGTGCTAGAGTGTGAGGACTGTTTTGCCAAGACGCTCACCACCACCTGGTTATCAGACCAAAAGCAGATCCGATGGTCACTGAACTCCTCGGGCCACATGTGAACTGCTACTACAATGGGGAAAACTCAACAAAAGTTATGTCACATGATTGCCTCACCACACCGGGCTTGAGGCCATAGCTTTGCACACCAGCAGCCCTTGAAATAAAAACCAAAGGGCAAAGATCCAGCAGCACCAGCATGAACCTGAAAATCCCTGTGCGGGTTCAAGGTATCCTGCCATGGCGAACTACTATTGCATACATTCAGGAATTGCTACCATCGCCTGATATCTGCCTTCACCATGCTTGGTAGGCATACACAAAGGTAAGGGGACCTCTGTCAGCATCGCCCTTGAGCCAGTGCCACCAACTGGACTCATCCACTTCAGCCCCAACTGGGCTAGGCGAGCTGGGTAGCACTTCCAGAGACCACCTTCTGCACAGGAACAGGTCAAAGTGCTATGGACTCACAGCTTAGAGTTGTGAGCACCGGATTCACTCCAACAAGACAGTCGTCGCACAGCAGAGTACAGCAGAACATATAAACAACTCGGAGAGCAGCTCTGTAGAATATCTTCTTTATTCTATATACAACTATACAAACTATATACAGAGCTTAATAGGTCTAAGCATAAATAAATGCTGCACTGCACTGAGTGTCTGCAGCTGCCCTTAGCAGCAACCTTATCTCTACACATGATCTCTAAGACTCAGTCTCTCTCCCTCTCCGACACTGACTGACTGACTGATTTGGTGCTGGAGCAGAATAAGTAGAGACCAGAACACGCCTCCTCCTCTCTGGAAAATCAGCAGACTCCTCAGGAGATTCTTGGATATGGGAGGGGTGAAATCTAGGCAGCCTGGCCTAGTGGGAAGATTAGTTAAGTGACCCAGCAAGATCGGATCTGGTGAAGCATCACTTGCTACAGAGGAAGTATTACAAATTAACTTCCTTCAAGGCAGACAGCTTCTCCATAGCCAAGTGGTATGTTTTAGCAACGATATCCAACTGGATCCCTAAATAAAATGGGAATAAGGCAAAAGGTATTGAGCTATTGCTTGCCAGCTTCCAGCCCCCGCTTGGGCAGGGGGCATCTTGTGCTGCCATCATGATATGTAAATTTACAGGGCCGACGCTGGCCAGAACCCCTAAAGAAGTCCCAACCAAGCTGCCGCCGAGCCAGCTTCCTTTTCAGACACACACTCTGTGCAATGCAAAAAACACACTCCGTGCAGTGCACACACTCTCCATGCAATGCAACTACACACTCCGTGCAATGCAAAAAACACGCTCTGTGCAGTGCAACTACACACTCCGTGCAATGCACACACAAACCCTCCGTGCAATGCAACTACACACTCCGTTCAATGCAACTACACACTCCGTGCAATGCAAAACACACTCCCTGCAATGCACACACCCTTCATGCAATGCAACTACACTCCATGCAATGTAACTACACACTCTGTGCACTGCACACACCCTCCATTCAATGCAACTACATACTCCGTGCAATGCACACACACTCCGTGCAATGCAAAAAACACACTCTGTGCAATGCAACAACACACTCCATGCAATGCAACTACACACTCCGTGCAATGCACACACACCCTCCATGCAATGCACACACGCTCGGTGCAATGCAACTGCAAATCTCCTAGCAATGCAATGCAATTGCAGCCCGTGCTCTGCAACGCAAACTGCAATGCGGGCACGCAAAGGTGCTTTCTCCCAGTTGCATATTGCAAACGTGGCGCCTGTTACATCCCTTGCAGTGAGGTAACCACCAAAAGGACCTAAGTGTCCAGGTAGAGCAATGGGGGAGCATGCAGCTGTCCCATACATGGACCAATCCTGCAACCTAGGCATTACCAGCACTATCCGCTGACCCAGTGAAACCAATGCTTCATGGACCACATGGGGACACTATTCAGGCCGGAAACACTTCCAGGCCATCGAATTCTAGGGCAAAGCCCTAGGATCACCTGCTAGGCCAGGCATAAATGTTTCCAGTGAAATAGCAGAGTTGAGGTAGCCCCCCAGCTTGTCCAGGTACCCCTGCTTGCCCTTTTTGAGGGAAGCACCCCTTCAAGAAACCCAAAGTTCTTTTATCACAAATGGGCCGCTTAAGGAAAACTTGTTCAGAAACAGCATAGTTCAAGAGCATATACAGAGTGCTCATAGTCCTTGGAGGCACAGAGAGCCATAAAGCCAACCTTCGGGGATACTATAAACGAAAGTGATACCAGCTAAGCTGGGAACAGCCCTGACTAGCCCCACAATTTCAACAAGAGAAATGGGGGAAACCTTTTTGCGAAAGAAAGCCCCTAACGGGGGGGCTCTCTCACTATTGGGAAAGGCAAGCCACAGATACAGGGAGAATCTTCCCACAGGGCAGGGTAAGGGGTGGGGTGGGAAATCGAACAGGAAAAGGGGGGAATTAAATTATTTAAGGGACTAGAG